>NW_024412401.1:33813483-33864332 GCF_014898765.1 Herpailurus yagouaroundi
CTAACCATTTATTGGGTACCTACTGTGTGCCGAGCCCTCAGTGATTTTCTGCCTAGGAATGTCAAACACGGCGTTCAACAAATCTTTGAAATGAGGAAGAGTCTTGCCCAGCTGAGGTCCTGCTGACTTCAAGTTCAGTGTTCATCTCGTTCCACTAGTAAGCTTCCCGGCTTAAACTTTATTACCAAAATTTATTGTTCTTTCCATATACCCCAGCCGCACCCCCAAATCTGTGCTCTTGCTTTCCTCTTCCACCTTATCTGACACGGGCCTACCTGCAGTCTCATGAGCACCTTTCTGTCCACCAAACTCTCAGAACTTGGGCAGCCTCCAGACATTTGCACATGCCGTCCCACCTCCCCTCTGTGTGCATGGGACTTCCTTACCCAGTTTTTTTTTACGTGGCTGGCACCTTCTCATTGTATCTATGTTCTCCCTCTCTGAGAGGCCTTGCCTGATCACCTTACTAAATTAACACCTTGTTCCTGGACACCCTCCATGTCCTCATTTTATTTCTTTCACGTTTATCACTATCCATTAATTAATTCAACAAATAATTCTTGATCACCTACTTAGGTTCTTCATGCGTGGTGTTGAACAAATGGGCAAAAATCCTGTCCCCTGGCGGAGTTTGGGGAAAGAGAGGCAGGCAACAGACAATAAACATGCAAATAAGCCATGTGGTATATTAGAAGGTTATAAGTCCTATAAGGGAAAGAGAACAGGGTAAGGAAAGGAAGGTATAGGGAGTGCAGTTTTCAATGAGGTGGTCTGATCAGCCCGTGAGAGGTGACATTGAGAAGGTGACCGCCAGCCCCGCAGAGGGAACAGCCAGTGCAAAGACACTAAAGAGCAGCACGAGGAAGACAGTAGAACAAGATGAGGTCGGCAACTGACTTTTCCTCTCATTTGCTTACTTATTGTGTATTCACCTAGGGAATTTCAGCTCTGGAGCTGTATAGCCCTGTCTTCTCTGCCGTGTCCCAGCTCGGGTACAGCAGCACGTGGCTCACGGTAAGTGCTCAGAAACGACTTTGTTGAATGAATATGTGAATGGAGGGATGGACTGATGTCTGGAACCGTCCGGACCAGACTAAGGTCGGCCCAGGGCTAGTCAGTGGCCGCCGGCAGCGCCTGGTACCTCATTTTGGTCCTTGTCCCCGAGTTGCATGTCCCTGGGTATCGCCACTGCAGCGGGCGCCGCCTGAGCGTCGCGTCGGGGGGGAATTCCGACCGAGTCAAGGAGCATCAGGAACCGGACCCGCCCCACGCCCCGCCCTTTGGTCGCTAGCAAAACCTGGAACCGCGGCGCCAGCCCAGCCCCACTGAGGCGCTTGGGTAGCTCACTGGGCATGCTCCGAGCTGGGCTGAGCGCCAGTGCCCCAGAGGAGTCTCCCGGTGGGGTACGCAACGCGCCAGCGGAGCCCTGCCTGACGCTCAGCCCTACTTTGTTTCTCGAAGCTTTCTTGAGGGTCTGGGGCATTTTTTTTTTTTTTTTTCAAAGCTCAAAGGGAAAGCTGGGAATTTAGAATCGGCCAAAGGCGTTCTCAGGCCCCTCCGCTGTGTGATCTGGAGCAAGCATCTTACTCTCTCTGGTGCTTCCAGTAACACAAATATCCGTCAGTCTGATCTGGGCAGAATTTGGGGATTGAATGAAACAAAAAACGTGAACACGTTTAATCCACTTTAAAGATCCATTTCGTGAGGGCCCGCCTCAGCTATCTGCCATCTGCATACCAGTTTGCCAAGTGCTAACATAAGGAAACGGAGGTTAAGGGGCATGTGGATTCTTGGAGTTGTCTCAATTTGCCTTTTATGAGAAACTAGGCTGAAACTACCTTTTCTTTCCCCACATTCAACGGTCACTAGTTTAAACAGTGTTCTTAAATTCGAGCTAAAATTCATCTATACACCTAAGGAAAAAAGACCTAAATCTTTTCAAAATCATGCCTTTCAATCACCATAACAGAAATAGGAACAAAAGAATATTCCCCAAACCGGAAGCAAATGAATGTCCACAAATAGTGGAATGATCAATTAGGTTATGGTGTGTTTTTTGAAATAATAACTAGTTTATACTAAGCTAGACCAAATTGCAACTGGGGAAACCATAGCACAGTACAATGTTAAGCGGAAAAAAAGCTGAAAACACAAATATATTGCATAAAGAATATGTCTACACAGTCACCCAGACTAGAAGGAAATATGGAAAAATGTCAATGGTTTAATTTTGGGGGTTGTGGGTTGGTATCTCTTTGTAAATTTATCTATTATTGTCACAATGTTGTGTTTGCAATACTAAACATTAGAGGACCAAATTAAAAATTCGCAAAGTTTTGTGTAAGTCTAATAATAATAATAATAATAACAACAACAACAACAACTGTTATCAAGTGTGCTTGATATTTTAAATATACTCTGTCTTTAATCCTTACAGTAACTTTGCAGAATGGGTGTATCTAGCTCAGTTTTACAGAAGAGGAAACAACCTAGGAGCCATTTACAACTAGTAAGAGACAGGGTCAGGACTGAACACAGTTGGTCTGACCTCAAAGCCAGGGTGTTAGGTTTTATAATACTGCCTCTCTGTGTAGTAGCTTACCATGTATTGGTCGTAAAAGAAGGTATATATCATTTCATCTTGCGCTTTTTTTTGCCTTATTTTCTCTACCCTTTGATGTGTTTGTAGGCTACAGATTGCCTTTAAATGTTCTGGTCTCCTGTTACTACTTTATTTTTTAAAATGTTTGTTTTTGAAAGAGAGAGGGGCACCTGGGTGGCTCAGTCGGTTGAGCGTCTGACTTCGGCTCAGGTCATGATCTCGAGGTTCATGAGTTTGAGCCCTGCGTCGGGCTCTGAGCTGTCAGCACAGAGCCTGGAGCTTGCTTTGGATTCTGTGTCTCCTTCTCTCTCTGTCCCTCCCCCGCTTGCACTCTGTCTCTCTGTCTCTCTCTCAAAAATAAATAAACATTGGACAAAATTAAAAGAAAAAAAGAGAGAGTCCATGCAAGTACATGTGAGTGGAGGAGGGGCAGAGAAAGAGGGAGATAGAGAATCCCAAGCAGGCTTCATGCTGTTACCACAGAGCCCAACACAGGGCTTGAACTCACAGAACTATGAGATCATGACCTGAGCCAAAATCAAGAGTCTGACACTTGACTAACTGAGCTACTCAGGCACCCTACTATTTTATTGTTGGATCAAATTGTTAAAGTCCATCCTTTTCAGACATTGCACCTGGAGTGACATGATGTTATTATCAACAGTGACAGTTAATCTTATATCATAAGGTCCCAAACTGTATAGAAAGGAAGCTTTTGGATGGAGACATAATCATCTTAGTCTATGTGGTTGAACCTAGCCAAATCAAGAGCAAATAGAGGCCTCATTGGGAGTAGGGCTATCCCAAATCTCAACAAGGCCAGTCCAGATAGGACCCACATAAATTATTCTTCCTGGGTAATCATTTTGGAGTCAGAGTCACAACATAGTAGAACCACATGGTCCACAGACTCTTAGAACTTTGCTGTGATGAAAAGATACAGAGCCGATAGTGCTGATGATGTTTGCCAAGCGAAGGCCGGGGCCCTAAGAGCAGACCTCCTACTGCTGATAAGCAAAAAAAAAGAAAAAAAAAAAAATCTTTTAGTAATGCCCTGGCCCAGCAGTCACTAAACAAGAAACACGAGAAGCCAAAAAAGGTCATTTCCTTGGACAGGAAGGTATGCCACAAACCCAATATGTATCACTGGTAATGGACCAGATTGGTACAAGAGGAATATGAGATTTGCAACTGGACACAATTATTAGCATATTCCCAGAAGCTGCCATTTGGACAGAAAATCTGGTGCCAAACAGTGCACATAGGCAATTGGCTGGGGGCATTTATAGGAAGAGTTTCCTGGAAGAATCACGGAGGATTGTCATTCACTTCAAGACTCAGGAAGTCTGGGCACCACGTGGACTGTTTCAATGATTTACAGAGCAGGACTCCCAGCTGAGATGCTAATGCTCATCAATTATTTGTGCTGTTAATGCAAGCTTATGAAGGACCTAAGCATCAGCAAATACATGGGCAAGCGGTGCTGTTATAATGACAAATGAAAAGAATACGATGTAAAATTATATGCGTAGTATGGTTTCCACTGTGCAGAGAGGGAGACACAGAATTACTAAGTTAAACCATACAAAACTGCCATTTCATAGGTCAATAATGGTTGAATGTTGGCAACTTTCTGTATTTCAGCTTAATACATACACACAGAAAAAAACTAGAAAGAACTGAACCCAAATATGAAGGGCGACTCTGTCTAAGCATTGCTTTTGCAGGCAGAGAAACAAGATACAGAAGGTATCTTTTGTAAATCAGGAGAATCTTGTCTTTGGGCATCTATTTCTTTGTTATGTCTTTATAGTTTCCTAAAGCTTATTTTAGCTTTCATTATCAGGAAAAATGAAACAAACATTAAAAGTTGACAAGCCAAACAAAATGATGTAAAGAGAGGGAAATGGCTACTCTGGAATTGAATAAAAACGTGAAAGGTTTCTTTCACAGAGGGTGAAGCCCACCCTGCCCTCTCCAGCAGTGGCAGATGATGACAGAATGTCTGTTCCTGGCCCAAGAGGGAGGGAGAGGAAGAAGTGATCAGTGGTCAATTTAGAGACGTGGTAGTCTGACTTGGGACCCAGCTCATCCCCTCAGCCTGTGTTCTTGGGACTTCTGGACTTCACAGATTTCACTTTGAGAAACACAAATTGTCAGCCTAAAGTTTTATCCATTGAAAAATGCCTTTTCCTTGCAAATTATCACTGCCAAAGGAGCTTTGTCTGTTAAACGGATGAACAAACTTAGCATGGGTACAAGAGCAGTGCTGTGGATTCGTTCATTCATTCATCACATATTTATTAAGCACTTTCTGTATGCCAGGCACTGCTCTAAGTGCTGGGGAGACATAAATGAACAAAAGAAACAATAATCTCTGCTCTCCTGGGCATGCCTTCTACCAGGGCAAGCCAGACAATGAGCAGCAAGCATGATAAACAAGTGAATTATATTGTATGTTAAGAGACCAGGGGTAAGGCTGATAGGGAGGGTGCTAGAGAGGGAGGTGGGGAGTTGCAATTTTAAATAGGATTGAGAAATTTAAATTTTTTTTTTTTTCAACGTTTATTTATTTTTGGGACAGAGCATGAACGGGGGAGGGGCAGAGAGAGAGGGAGACACAGAATCGGAAACAGGCTCCAGGCTCTGAGCCATCAGCCCAGAGCCCGACGCGGGGCTCGAACTCACAGACTGCGAGATCGTGACCTGGCTGAAGTCGGACGCTTAACCGACTGCGCCACCCAGGCGCCCCTAGGATTGAGAAATTTAGACACTTAAGCAATTTAGTCTCTGAAGAAGATGAGGGAGTGACTCATGTAGATATCTGGGGGAAGAATCTGGGTAGAGGGAACAGCCAGTACAAAGGCCCTTAAGGAAGCATATCCAGAATCAGAAGGCTGGTGAGAAAAGGGCCAAAGCTGCAGATCTGCTGCCAAAGAGTTACCAGGGGCAAGAACTTGAGGGCCCTCCCCTGTGAGCTGCAGGAAGAACTCAGCCTCTCTGTGTGAGCTAGACAGAAGCCAAGCCAATGTCATGGTTGCCAAATGTGCTTCTCAACACAATCAGATGTTGAATGCTGTCCCTGTAGATGGTTACTAGATGATGGTAAACATAGATTTGAATAAGGGAACTGAAATCATGTAGCAGGCCTCTGTTGTAAGGGAGTCAGCCGTATGATCCAGAGTATGCATGTATTTTTAATATTATCACATAAGTGCGAAGATAACATAGACAATTATTCAGATGGTTCTCAGACCTTCAAGAACACTTGAGTGAACCCTTAGGAATACACAGACCTGAATTAGAAAACACTGTAGATATGCCAGAGGACCAGAAGGACTATACCAGGCCCACAGACCACCACATGGATTTGCTGCTACACAAGAAATGGAAAAGTAAGTCTAGGGACTTTGAGATCCTGCTCCGGAAACTCAGCAGAAGGAGGTGGCTTCAGAAACAAAGAGAAATGATGAGAAATGCAGGCAATGAGAGTTGGTATCCTGAACTGTCGCTGCTGGTACTTAAGCAATGGGCAGTGTCTTCTTACAAACCAGGGAGAATGGGTTTTGTCAAGTCTGTCAGCCACACCTTCAAGGTTCATGTGTCCAACAACAATAGGAGACAGAGAAAAATACCCAGGCCATGTAGACTAGTCATACAGAGGTCATGGCTTTGAAAAAGCAGCAATGATAACAGAAACACTCAAGGATTACCCTAAGAGAAGATTCTAGGGAGAAGAGTCAGGGAAAATACTGAAAGCAGCATTTAAAAAATTTTGATCCAGGAACCATATATCAAGATCATCTTGAGAAAAGGAGTCTTCATGTAAAAGCAGACTTCGGGTCTCTGCTCAGACCTTCTGATTCTGCTTGTGGACCCCCAAGAACCTGCATTTTATAATTAACCATAAGAATCTTCTGTACACTGAAGTTTTATAACTTCTGTCCTGCAGCCTCCGAAGTACGTACACTAAGAACACTGTGTGAGTGATAAACTAAGAGGATGGAAAATTTTACCAAGAGATAATCATGGTCTTGTAAGTATCGCGGATGCTTGGATGGATAGGACAAAGGACCAGAGCGTCAGCTTCTTAAACATTTAAAGGGGTAGAAGAGGAGGGGACAGGGAGGTAGAGAGAGGGCATCCCCTGTAGGCAAATGGGGACCCCCTAGTAGAGAGCTATCAGGCTTTCTACTTTCTGCTCTTGACCTTGGATCTCAGACTCCATCCACCTGACTGTGCTGTCCTGAGGCCAGGAGGAAGCTAACAGTGTGACTGGAGAGGAGGTGTTAGTGGTGGCAGTCACAGTGGTGGTGATGTTTGCCAAGAGGGGTGGACGTTAAAATAAACACATTGGAGTGTGTAGAGCACACACAAAACTGAAACAAACTGAAACTGAGAAGGTCATTACCTCCTGAAGAGGAATTGGGCAAGTGGGGGCAGGGGAGGTATTCGTGCTTACCTTTTGCCATAAACCCTTTTGTACCTTCTGAATCATGTACCAGGTGATGGATATAACCTATTTATTAAAAAAAAATTTTTTTTAAATTTTAAGTTCATTTATTTTTGAGACAGAGAGAGACAGAGCATGAACGAGGGAGGGTCAGAGAGAGAGGGAGACACAGAATCGGAAGCAGGCTCCAGGCTCTGAGCCATCAGCCCAGAGCCCGACGCGGGGCTCAAACTCACGGACCGTGAGATCGTGGCCTGAGCCAAAGTCGGACACTCAACTGACTGAGCCACCCAGGCGCCCCAGGATATAACCTATTTAAAATCCACTTTTTTCCTCTGGAAAAAAAAATAATGACGTATGCATAATATTTAAAAAAATTATTTTGTTTTACATTTTGGCTCCCCCTAAATTTTACTAACCAAGTACAAAGCCCAGGTTACTTGACAAGTAGAGGCCGTAACTATGACCAAGGCACAACACAGTATAGCTTGCTCAAAGGAAAAAGCCATAGGTCAAGGGCTGTTACTCCTGCTGGAAATGCATGTGGCTAAGGAATTAAATAGAAAAAGGCTTTGGATGAGGATAAAGGAGTAAGAAAAATCACTTCAGTGATCTCGAGATCAAGAATGATGCTTTCCTGACATAGCTGGTCAGAAAATGGCTGGGGAAGTCAGATGGAAAAGTTCAGCTACCCAGGCCTTGACTGGAAGTCGCAACTATGAAAAGATGATCATCTGAGATCTGTTCTAGCTTGGCTGACCATCCTATCCCAAGACGCTGGAAACCTGATCTGGGCCCAAAAGAAAACTGTGCCTCCAATCCCTGGTGACATTTCAAGAACAGGGGGCACTGTTCAGCCTGCCCAGTGCTCTGGTGACCTTCTAGTATTGCATGGATGACATACCACAGGATTTCCTCAACTGCGCCCTGGCGTCCTGCTAGGATGTTGCTCTCATTTTTTCCACGGTACACACAGTCACTGCGTTGAAGTCCAAACAGACTATCCAGTGACGCCTCTATAAACATGAGTCACATGTGAAGTTTAAGGAATCCCTGTTTGGGCAGGGACATCAGAGTTCCTACGGCATGCCATCTTCACATACAGGGTACAGGTAGATGAGAGTCGTATGATTTTCTGCCAAGATGCCTGACTTCACGCGGTAGCCACCAAGGCCTCTACCCAGATACTGCTCTCCTTCATCCCAAGCCCCCTGTTTCAGTGTGAAGTTCTCCAGCTATCCTATCAGAAAACATTACCCTCTGTCCATTTCTTTGTCTTCTTGGGCTTCTTTCATTTTGGTCTTGGATGCCACCACCTTGCCCAGCCTCAGTCAACCCAACCTAACCACCAACACCAATCTCTTTCTTGCTTCCCCTTGAGGAATGAAGGCGACCCATGTCAACCTAAAACAAATCGTTTGACCATCGCTGACTACTCAGATCCTCCCCATCCTTTAAGGTCCATCTAATAAGCTATGTCTTCCTAGATTACCCCAACTGGTTATGAGCAGTCTGATCCCTGTACCCCTGGGTATTTGGTCTGTTTTTTATGCTTCTCATCTCATGCTGACTCCCATTCAGTTGTTAATGTACATGCCCCTTTTGGAAGGCTCTTAAAAAATCCCAAGTGGGGTTTTTGAGGGAAAGAGAGAGCTCAAGCCAGGGATGGGCAGAGAAAGAGAGAGACACAGAATCCAAAGCAGGCTCCAGGCTCTGAGCTGTCAGCACAGAGCCCGACATGGGACTCAAACACATGAATAGCGAGATCATGACCTGAGCTGAAGTTGGACACTTAACCAACTGAGCCACCCAGGCGCCCCAATTATTTCTGAGCAGGGTATGCAAGAGGCTGTGAGCTTCTTCTGAAAAATTGCCCACCTTTCTGCAGTTAGCAAGAAGTTATTTTGTATCTAAAGTCCTTCTTGAGTTCTTTCTGGAATTCTGCTTGCAAGCTTAATAATTAATTGACCAATAGACAGAAAAGAGCTACAGATACCTAGGAAGTATAACGAGATATAGGATATAAGTTAAGGGAGAAATATGAGCAGTGGTGTCCTAAATAAGATATAATTAATCTATGATTAGATATAACTATGCACTTTCAATTTCTGTGTGAAACAATTAAAGGAATTAGGACATTGCCCCTGCCTCTCCACACTTGGGAGTCACCTCGTTGTGCTGGCAGAAGGTCTACAGGTCTAGGACACACCCCTTGGTTGTCTACCTGTATTGCTGAGTGAGCTAATTCCAAACCAGCTCTGGGGCCCGTGACCTTCATCTTTAGGCAGTAGGACCAGGAACAACAGGGTGGATAAAATCCATCACAGAAATTACCAGGGAATAGACGGCCGCTAAAACCTTGGTGTCTGTGGTTTCAATTTCATTGCAGTCTAGAATTGTGTATAGTCTTAACCATGGGAAGCTTCCCTAATTTTGTCAGTACCCATGACAATATTTTATTTGTTTACTATAGGGTCAATGCATTGAGAGGAGTCTTCATTTCTCTCTCAATCTTATACTATCAGAGTAACCGGCTTTCTTCGATTGCATAGGCAGACTCAGAAGCCCCTCCTTCTGCATTTAGATTCCACTAGATTTATGCTTAACACATTATATACAACTGAGCAAGCCAGCTGCCCCAAGTGTGAACTCACATCATTTCTTTTTATGCTGGGAGCCTAGATAGAATCTGGCACCTAATAAGAGTGTGATGAGTGAGAAAATTACTTGATATTAGATTGCCTTATTGATATGTTTGAGTCAGGCCAAGTCCCTTGACTTACTAAGGCCAGCATATTATTTTCCATTACACTTGGATCATTGGCCTAAAAAATGTACACAATACTAATACATATTTCAAATGCCAATTCACATGAGAGAACAATTTCCCAACAGTGCTATTTAGTTTTTTCTCAAGTTCCCTGGGTTGAGGTCAGTCTTTGTAGTTAATGTTGGGTTCCTGACCCAAACACAGACTGTGCCAGTTATGAAAAAAAAAAAAAATCAACTTTCCATGGTTTGAATACAGAGGTGACCGTGGGAACGTGTACAGCTCTGTCTCTGGTTCTGGTGAAGTCATTCAAAAACCAGTGCAGCCTGGCTATCCTGTGCACCCGCACGGAAATGAGGATAGACAAGGTCCAGCAAGAGGAAACGCACCCATTCTGCAAAGCCAGCCTTGGCATGTAGAGTGGAGGAAAGGATCCATCCCATTCATGAGGAAAGAGAGCTCTCTTGCTATTTATTAAGAAACACTGAAGTAGGGGTGCCTGGGTGGGGTGGTTCAGTCAGTTGAGTGTCTGACTTTGGCTCAGGTCATCATCTCTTGGCTCATGGGTTCCAGCCCTGTGTCAGGCTCTCTGCTGTCAGGTCTCCTCAGATCCTGTCTCCCTTTCTCTCTGCCCCTCCCCGGCACTTTTGGCTCTCTCTCTCTCTCTCTCTCTCAAAAATATTAAATAAACATTAAAAAAAGAAACACTGAAGTAATCTTGACAACTGTGCTGTATAAGGAAAAAATATGGACCCAATAGATTCAAAGGAAAAATCCAAATGCAGATAAAGACTTATGAGCAGAAATGGATTATTTTAGCACTGTTGATAATTGCTGAAAATATGAAAAGAGGGAATGAATATATAACCATATGTCCCACTGATTATCATATAAATCTTAAAATTATTTTACAAAGCGTTTGTAATGACCTGGGCAAATGCTAGTGGTATAGTTTAGATAAGGACAAAAACTATATTCATAGCATCACTTTGTAAAGAAAAACACATTTATGGGGTGCCTAGGTGGCTTGGTTAGTTGAGTATCCGACTTTGGCTCAGGTCATGATCTCACAGTTCGTGAGTTTGAGCCCTGTTTCGGGCTCTGTGGTGACAGCTTAGAGCCTGGAGCCTGCTTTGGATTCTGGACTCCCTCTCTCTCTGCCCCTCCCCCACTCATGCTCTGTCTCTCTCTCTCTCTCTCTCTCTCTCTCAAAAATAAATAAAACATTAAAAAATTAGAAAAACACATTTATGAACATAAAAAATCCTGAAAGTACAGTAGGATGTGAAGAGTATTTCTAGATAATGATATGACTGGTGTCTTAGTTTATTCAGGCTGCTATAACAAAATACCATAGACTGGGTGGCCTATAAACAACAAACATTTATTTCTTACTGTTCTGGAGGCTGGGAATTCCAAGATCAAGGCGTTGGTAGGTTGAATGTCAGGTGAGGATGTGCTTCCAAGGTTTATAGACAGCTCTCTTCTCACTGTGTTCTCACATGGAATGGGGTGAGGGAACTCTCTGGGGTCTCTTTTATAAGGGCACTGATCCCATTCATGAGGGCTCCACACTCATAAGCTAATCACGTCTCAAAGGCCCCACCTCCAAATACCATCCCATTGGGGATTAGGTTTCAACATACACATTTTGGGGGGACACATCCAGTTAATGGCAACTGGTGATTTCACATTTTTTTGATATTCTACAACATACGTATAGCACTTCAAAAATAAAAAGGAAATATTTTTAAAAACCTGTGTAACCAATAGCAAACACAAAACTTTTGCTCCCGGAGAATTGTATGGGAGGATATTTTTATATCAGAGTGACTGTAGCACTGACCACAGGAATCTCATGACTCTTCTGTGGGAGGTTTAACTATGGTAACTACGATACCCATGGTCTCCTCATCTCCTTTACACCAGCCCTGCTGGCAGTCCTTCTGAGTCCTAGAATCCCCATTAGTTGGGAAGCCCATGAGCCATGGAAGTGTTTAGCAAGATCAATTGGATTTCCTCATGTAGGAATTTAAACTGGAGAACACAGTGGAAAAAGTGTGAAAACACACACAGAGAGCCCAAGATCAAGGGACAGTCAGAGTAACTGTGGTTGAATGTTACACTAATGATGTGATTTCCTGGGGTCCACACCCCTGTGTAGTCCCCTCCCACACTGAGGCTCAGCCAAAGTGACTTGATTTGGCCAACAGGACATCAGTGGACATGACACAATGGATATTTAATAGGCACTCGCACATGAGGACTGGCCCTCTTGGAACCCTGAGACCGCCATGCTGTAAAGAAGCCCGCGATGAAGGACCCCATGGAGAGAGGCATAGCCATGCCAGGTTTTTCTCAGCTGAACCCAGAGAAGACCAGTAAAAGAACTACTCAGCCAACACACTGAATCATGAGATAAAAAACAAAAAAAAAAAAAAAAATCGTCAGGGCACCTGGGTGGCTCAGTCGGTTAAGCGTCCGACTTCGGCTCAGGTCATGATCTCGCAGTTTGTGAGTTGGAGCCCCGCGTGGGGCTCTGTGCTGACAGCTCAGAGCCTGCTTTAGATTCTGTGTTTCCCTCTCCCACTCATACTCTCTCTCTCTCTCTCTCTCTCTCTCTCTCCCTCTCTCAAAAATAAATAAAACATTAAAAAAAATTGCCATTTTCAGCCACTGCCTTGCAAGTGGTTTGTGACCAGCAAGGGGTAACTGGGACAGCCACAGCAGGAAGTCCTGTTACTGAGGCCTCCACCTTGCATCTTTCCATTCCAAGCTCCTTTTTTTCCTGGCTTGCCTGGACCCAGTGGAGTGTCTGTTCTGGGGTTCTTTGAGATTACCATCTTCTATATTTATCTTTATAGTCTTTCAGCAAGCCTGTGTTATTTTAAGGCAGGCGTTATTGTCAAACCCCAGCATTCAATGAGCTGAGCCAAAATGTGAGTATCTTTAAGGAGAGGGATACTGTGGGTCTTGTTTACCATTCCCCGCGCCCGGCCCCCATAGAATGGTGTCTATCACATAGCAAGGCTTTAAAAGATATTTGTAAGTAAATGAACAAGCAGATCTTGAGGGCTTGTTTAAAATGCAGATTCTAGGGGCGCCTGGGTGGCTCAGTCGGTTAAGTGTCCGACTTCGGCTCAGGTCAAGATCTCTCGGTCTGTGAGTTCGAGCCCCGCGTTGGGCTCTGTGCTGCCAGCTCAGAGCCTGGAGCCTGTTTCAGATTCTGTCTCCCTCTCTCTGACCCTCCCCCGTTCATGCTCTGTCTCTCTCTGTCTCAAAAATAAATAAACGTTAAAAAAAAATTTTTAAATGTAGATTCTAGGCCCCCCCCCCCCCCACCTCTGGAGACTCTGATTTGGTGGGTCTGGGTTGGGTCCAGGAAACTACATTGTTATTAAGCCATGTGAGTGAAGCCAAGGCAGGCGGCCTATGGACACATTTTCACCTTTCGGGCCTCAAGTTATTCTTGCAACTGAAAGAAGCCAATTTATCAATTTTCCAACTGTCTCTGCGTCAGAATCACCTGGGTTGCTTACTCATCATGTTAGCTCCTAGCCTTGCCTCCTGACCTACCAAATCTGAAAATCACTGAAAGTGGAAACTTATAATGTGTATTATCAAGAAACTCCTGGGAGAATCTGATGCACCTGGTCTGCAAGTTTAAGGGCATTTGCAACCGCTGACCTAGCAAACACAATTCTCTGAAAGTCATTTGGCCATCAAACATACTTTTCTCATTCCCAAGAACAGAGAACACACCCCTCCTCTGTTAGACAGTCTCACACTAATCTTTAAGGCTTAAAAAAAAAAAAAAAAAGGTTTTCATGATTACTGTGAGAGGTATTTCTTAGGAACTCTTTCTAAGTTTAAATGCCTCATCTGTCAGTCAGACTTTGGTAACACCCGCCTCTCATGTGCTGTGAGGACTACAATGAGGAAAGGTGCATGACAGCACTTTGAAACTGAACACACGAGGCACATGATTTGTAAGCCTTGGATCATAAACATGTCATGCCAAGGATTAAAGTATTTTTATCTGTTTTTAGACAAACAATCATTCATTATGAGTTACCTTGCTCTTCTAAGGACGGGATCCCGATGGCTACATTTCTGATTCCTTCACACGGTGTTTAAAGCTGTGTAATCTGAGCCCTGCATCACCTTGGTCTCTCCTGACCCCTCTCCTCCACACCCTTCTGCCCCGTGCGTGCCAGCCCTTCCAAATGCTGCATGCTGGCTCACCTCTGTCACAAACCCCGCTCCACCTGGGCACTGTCTCTGGAATGTTCTTTATTATTGTCCATCCCCATCCATCGGGACCTTTCCTGAACCTTTGGTGTCTGTTACTATCTTCCACCCTTTAGGCAGAATTGACCAGTTTCTATCTGGAATCCCCACTGAACATTTGTCCAAGATCCTGTATCACTTGGTTACACTTCACCTTCTTCCTCCACCTTGAAGGCAGGAACTTTTCCTTATTCGTCCCTGTGTTTCTGGCCCTGAGTACAGTGCCTGGTACAGAGAAGGGACTGATAAATATTTGTTGATAGCATGAAAGTCAGGGGCTGTCTTTGGTGGGGCCTTAACTTCTAGGGAAAGAGAAAAGTGCTCCCACCTGGCAGTGGCCCCTTGTTTCTCTCTGACTCTGATTTCCTGCTGCTGTCCCTCTTCCCTCCATGAAGCGACTTACGAAAACCAGACAACTTGCGACAAGCTGCTTGCCTGATCTTTAGCTGGTGGGGGTATCCAGTAGGTTTAGAAGAGTTCGCCCAAGTGGGTATTATATCTACACGTAATATTTGATACAAATGAGAAAATCAACGTATTAATGAGAAATCTCTTGTGAAGGCCAGTTCTGAATTGTTGGTGCCTACTAGCTACCTCCAGCTGGATGTCCCAGAAGCACTTCAAACCCAAGGACTCCCAAACTAATGAATCAGCTGCAGCCCACATACTTGTTCCTTGTCCATTGACTGTCTGCCTAGTCGCCTGGTTGCCAAGCTCCAAGCCCCCCATCTCTCTTGCCATCTAAGAGAATGACCTCTTCTCTCTGTTCCAGCCCCACAGTATTTCTCACATCCTTCCCAAGCTCTGTTTTCTGCTTTAGGACCTCCTTATCTCTCACCAGTGCTCTTGCAAATAAGCTCCCAATTGGTCTCCCAGCTTCCTCTCACTTTTTTGTTGGAATATGGATAATAAGTTGACCTTGCTAAATATAGATTTGGTTTTTTTTAATTAAAAAAATCTCTATTTATTTTTTGAGAGAGAGAGAGAGAGAGAGAGAGAGAGATACAGAGTGTGAGCAGGGAAGGGGCAGAGAGAAAGGGAGACACAGAATCCAAAGCCGGCCCCAGGCTCTGAGCTGTCAGCACAGAGCCCAATGCGGGATTTGAACTCTGGACCACGAGATCATGACCTAAGCTGAAGTTGAATGCCTAACCGACTGAGCCACCCAGGTGACCCAATAAAGTGTAGATTTGAACAAATTCTTCCTCTGCTTGAATGTTTCTCCAGGGCCTACCTACTGAAAAAGTCTGCATGGTATTTGATGGTAACAAATCTATCTGATTGGATGGCATCTCCTGGGAAGTGAGAACATAAGAAGGAGGCACCAAGAGGCATTCATTTGTTCACCAAATATTGATTAACACCAGCTAAATGCCCTGCTCTGTTCTAGGTTCTGGGGATAGAGTGACGTCTTTTGATTTTATGGAGCTTATACGTGAAGAGACAAAAAAATGGAGTCACTTTAAGATGACCTCTGATCTGAAAAGCAAGGACTGTGGTAGACTGTGTAGATTGCATTGGCTTCAATTCTTCCCTCCTCTCTGCATCCATGCTCTTTGCCATGTAACCTTGAAGTTCCTTACATTAGAAGTAGATGGACTTCTCCCTGCTGGACTTTGGGCTTGGCCATGTGACTTGCTTTAGCCAATGGGATGTTAGCAGATGTTATGCAATTAGAGGCTTGAAATATGTTTGCGTGGTTAAGCTTGTCCTTCTTGTACTTCTGCTTCTGCCATAAAAAGGCTGCCTCGGGTGGACTGCTGGTCCCAGAAGAATGAGCAAAATGGGAAGTAGAACCAAACTGAAGGAAAGGTTTTTGTCTTAAGATGCTGGGTTTTAGAGGTAGTTTGTTACATAGCAGTATTGGAGCAACAGCTCATTGATTCTATCCTCCATGAGACCTTCTTGAAACCCCTGCTTTGGAAGTGCTATTCCTGAGGAACTGGCTGCTACTATAGAGGCCCTCATACTTCCTTAGTTCTGTACAAGAAACCTTTCCATGTAAGAAATATTTTAACCTAGTCATTTACATCAGCACCTAAGAAACCCGAGTATGTCTTTTCCTTGCAACCTGAATGAGCCTGAGACACGATCTCCCCTCCTATCACAGGTCCTAGAGGGAAGAGATTACTCTTGTTTGCGAAACTGGCACAGAACCTGGTGTACTGACTGCATGCTGTACTCCACTACTTGTGGAACCAGATGAGACTCTGGCCAAAATTAGTGAATTTGATGAAGCAGTCTTCCCTAGATCCTCTCTTAGAAGATCTTTTTCTATGCAAGAGACTATTGTTAATTCACTTTATCTACCCCCACACCCTCCCATCCGCCCCCTCCCCCCCACTATTGGTGAAAGGAAGGTACTCTGTCAGGCACTGAGATATACAGGCAAATTAGGCATGGCTGATCTTATGTTTGTAGAGATTACAGATTAATAGAAGAGATAGGCTGTTCCAAGATGGCGAGATAAAATCTATCTGGGAAATGAGGACAAGATACTGACGGAGTGGAGACTAGTCCAGCTTGGTGGCTCAGAGAAGACTTCAAGGATAAGATGATACTTGAGTTTTGATTGGCAAGGAGGGATTGACTAGATAGAAAAGGGGGAGAATGTTCTGGGAAGAAGGTGAACAAGTGCATGAACTTAAAATCTATGATGAGTGTGTAAGGGTGTGTGGGGTGAAGAGGGCATGAGAAGTGGTGTGAAATGAGGTAGAAACTCAAGCTTGGCCAGGTGTGAAGAGGATTGTGTGCTACAGTGAGGAGTCTGGACTAGGTCCTGAGGATACCAGGAAGCACTGAAGATTTTAAGCAGGGGAGTGAAATGTTCAGATTTTGCATACTTAAAAGATCTTTCTGGCATTAATGGCTTGGGAAGGAGCAAGGACACTTGTTAGGTCATTGCAGTAATGGGGGGGGGGGGCCAATTTAGATGACCTGAAGTGTTGCTAGAAACCTAGAGAAGTGAGGGAATAGGAGAGTTAGGAACTTTGAGTGGATAGACCAGGTGCCTGGTGTCTGGTCCCTGGTCCCTGGAGGGAGGACTGTTGAGACAGCTCCCAAGTTTCTGCTTAAGCACAGGTTGGATGATGATATCGCTCATGGAGATTGGTGGGGTGAGGGGGTCTAGGGAAGACTGCCTCGTTAAATTCACTTGGAAGGGGGAGAGGAGGATAGAAGATGAGTTCCCTTAGGGTCATGTGGATGTGGGTGGGTCTGGGGAGCCTCTAAGTGCATGTCTCATAGGCAGCTGAACACCCACACTCAGAAGAATAAGTATTTGAGTGTCACACGTGTGTGATGGTGGTTGAAACCATGGGTTTGGTTTGTTATATTGCCTGCCCAGAACTGGTGCTTGCAGAGGCACTGAAGAGTCATCTGCACGTGGTAGAAATGACTTTTAAAGCCCTAGAAGAATCTCTACGTGGTATTTAAGAGGTTTTACTAGGATATTCACGTGGGGACCATCCTTTTTCACCTTTGTGCTGCCAGAACTCTCCAGAGGGCCCACATGCTTAGTAATGTTGGATGAATGGATGAGTGAAGTCCCCTGGTCCGTTGGAAGTTGTAGATGGAGAACCAGCATCACCGGACCCATACCCCTGATTCTGTAGGTTCAAGTTGGGAATTAATGACGTTCAGAATTCTCACAATTCCAAACCTTCCAGAGATTCTCAGGTGATTTCTACAATCACCTTGAGGAATTTTCTCATAAAACAGATCCTCAGGCCCCATGTAAAGATATTTTGATTTAGTAGGTCTGAGCTGGAGCCTGGGAATCTGCTTTCAAAACAAGCTCCTGAAGGGTCTCTGATGCGGATGCAATGTGGGCCACATTTGGGGCAAAGCCACTTGTGCTGTATATTCCCCGTATCTCCATCCAGACCTGCTCTTTGTTTTTACTTACTCTAGTCTGTGCCCGATAAGGCTGCCTTCTGTAGCCCGCACCAGCCAGGCTCCTTTGGTCTCTGGCTTCCACTGGGTTCAGTCAATGGAAAGGAAGCAAGAGCAGGAGACGGGTGGGAGAAACGAGGGTGGGCACTGATTTACCAGGCCCCCTGCCCAGCCGTGGTTTGGCAGTGGCTACATCCACAGTTCCTGATGGGTAGCTCTCTCTGCTGGCTAAAGCTTTCCCCAAGTCCTGTATCAGCTCCTTTCCTTTACCCCTGCAGGCCTGGGGTAGTAGCGGCCATCCATCACAGCTAGCCTCTGGGTGCTTCGTTATCTTTATTTCCCCTAACTCTATCCAGATGTCTAAATAATTTGTTTATTACATGCTCTCCAATTACCGCCTTGAGTGTGCCCTCTGCTTCCTGCCAAGACAGGAAAACAAAAACATTGACTGGAAAGGGTCAGGAATTCTGGGCCCAGTTCAGTTCAGTTTAATTCAATTCAGCAAACATTTACTGAGCGAGGTCCTCTGAGCCAGGCTCTGTGCCAGAAGCTGGGGATACAGAAAGTGACTTAGACACTGTACCAGCCTGCAGAGGGTTCACAGCCTAACGGGAGGCAGAGCCCCAGAATACAGGGTGATGGTGTGGTAGCTCAGGGTAACATTGGAAGTGCAGGGGAGACATCTATGCTAGGACGGGCAGGCAACAAAGGCTTCCCAGAAAAAGGGGACATGTAGAATTCGGGTGGGCAGGAAAAGAATGAGAGAGGACACTTCAGGCAGAGACAGAATCATGACATGAATGGCTGCCTGGAGGGAGCTTTGTGTCCACTCTGCTGGAAGGTGTGCAAGAGGGTTGCCTCAGAGGTTTGAGATGTGGGATGCTCCCCTTGGAACAGGTGCTAGTTAGGGTACCCCTGCCTCCAGGTGTTCTCTGTGGACTGGGGACCTCCTATTCTTTCCCAACTGCCATGATTTGGGCTCCTCTCCTCTCCTCTCCTTTTTTTTTTTTTTTTTTAAACATTTTAACTTTTTTTAATTTTTATTTTTGAGACAGGGAGAGACAGAGCATGAACAGGGGAGGGTCAGAGAGAGGGAGACACAGAATCTGAAACAGGCTCCAGGCTCTGAGCTGTCAGCACAGAGCCTGACGCGGGGCTCGAACTCACAGACCACAAGATCATGACCTGAGTCAAAGTCAGCCGCTCAACCGACTGAGCCACCCAGGCGCCCCGTGGGCTCCTCTCCTTCTGAAGCAGGTTACCTCACAGCCTACCCTCAGAGGGTTGTCTAGGAGAAAAGAGGGAGATTGCACGGAGTAAGGGGTGGGGGGTCCATGAGGTTAAGTCAAAAGAAAAACTCTGGCTGTTATATACAACAGACCTCCCATTTGGGACTCCTGATTCCACAAACTATCTCCATTGACTTTAAAGGAAGGTGAGTCTGGCAAACTCTTATTCAGCCTTCAAAAGCCAACCGAGATTTTACTTTCTGCAGGAAGACGTCCTGGAACTCCCTAACCAATGCTTCTTCTTTGTCTTCATCCTAGTCTTTGGTAATTTGCATGATCACCAGCCTGTCTAGCCCACTTGAGTACTAGATCCTCAGGCCTGTGGCTTTGACCTATTTGTCTCTTTCTCTCCAGGACACAGCACTGGGCCTAGAGCATAATAGAGCACGAGAAAATATTTGCCGAACAGAAGCAACAGGAATTCTTGCTGCATTAGCAGAAGTAGTAATGATAATGGTGATATTATCAGCCCTATTTGAGGAATGAAGAACCTGTGGCCCAGGGCAGTGAAGGGGCTTGCTCATCATGTTGGCACGGCCCATAAATGACAGGACAGAACTGGGACTTGAACCCGAATAAGCCTGTTGATTCCATGGGCTAGAGTATACATGGCCGGGCTCTTCACCTGCACAGGCACAGCATGTGGTGGCTGACCAATGCTACTCAAGCAGCAGATTGAAAATAAGAGCCATGTTGATGGAGTGATTGCTCCTGACCAGGAATTGTCAGAACACCTCATTTCCGTCAACTCACTTAACCCTGACAACTCACTTAACCCGGCTTCTGGAGGTATGTGTGTGATCGTTGCCTGATTAGAAAGATTAGGATCCAGAGAGGCGGTTAAGCAATGCATCCAGCTCATACGGGGAAGAGGCAGAGCTTGCCTTCAAACTCAGACTTATTCCAGAGCCTGTGCTCTGAACCACTGCACTTTCCCCAGGGAAAACAACACCAACTGCAGATTTAGGAAGAAAGGGAAAGCACTTGTATATACTGTATTTGTAAGAGGTTTATAAACAGAATTATGCCTCTACATTACAGCAAAAAAAAAAAAAAAAAAAAGGAAAAAGAAAAAGAATACTGTTTCTAGAAGCATCCTAAATTATACAAATTGAGAGTTTTAGAAAATTTAGAGCATTGCAGAGTAAATTGCGTGGGCCTGGTGGAATGTGCTTGTTCTGCTACTGAGCAGCTGTGTTATCCTGGGCACATCTCTTCCCCTCTCTGGGTTTCATCTATTTCCTCATCTGCCTTAAGCCTTCCCGAAAAGGCTTTCCTTTCAAATTGCCAAGTACTGGGCAGTTTGCATCAAGTGCAGTCTTTTTGCGCCCTCTCCTGTCCAATTGCAATACTGCTGGTGGTGTGGTTTGAAAGGAGAGGCAGCCCCAATCTAAACAAGGGGTGAGCAGCCAAGGGCACTAAAAGTCCATAACAGGAAGCAAGGGCCAGTCCTGTTCCATCCCTTCAAAGACTTAGAAGTCCTGCCCACGCAATTTCAATTGTTTCCCGAAGCCTCCGTACCCACACGCGGTGCCACCTGTATTATTACCTGCCTCACGTTGTGTGGTGGTTGTTTGTTGACATGTTGATCTTTTTTTTTTTTTTAATTTTTAAAATGTTTTATTTGTTTTTGAGAGAGAAACAGAGCGCAAGCAGGGGAGGGGCAGAAAGAGAAGGAGACACAGTCTGAAGCAGGCTCCAGGCTCTGAGCTGTCAGCACAGAGCCTGATGCAGGGCTCATGAACAGTGAGATTGTGACCTGAGCAGAAGTTGGATGCCCAACCTACTGAGCCACCCAGGTGCCTGACATGTTGGTATTTTTAAGCACAATGCCTGGTGTTACTCGCTTTTATATTCTCTTCCTGCCCCTTTGGGAGAGCATGTGGCACAAAGGCCCTCAGCTCAGTCATACTGAAGGGAAGACAAATGGAGAGAAGAATGTATGAACTGACAAGAGGCAGCCCTCTGCAGAAAGGTTGAGCATGAGTCGGGGAAGTTCTGAGTTTGGAACCGGTGAACCCCAGGACTTTGCCACGCCTTCCTCTGCCTGGAACACGATCACCTCCCTTGATCCAGCTTCTTCTGGATCATACCTCTTTCCTTCCAGTAATGATTTCCTTTGGGAACTCTCCTCTGATTCTCACTGATCTGTGTGAGATCTGCTTTCTATTTGTTCCCACGGCATCCCGAGCTTTTCCTACCAAAACACCTACCAAACCATTTCCAACTCTAATTTGCTTGTTTTCCCCACTGGACTTGTGCTCCCATGAAAGCAGGGACTGTGTCTATCTTGTTCATCCTTACATCACTAGTATTTAAAAACGTCCCTGTCTGTGCTCATCCTTGGAGCTTAAATATTGTTTTTTGAGTAAATACTACGTGAAAATAACATGAATGGGCTGAAGAAATCTAAGAAAGAAATGAAAATCCTAGAAGGGACTCAGCAAGTGTCTAATCTCATCCTTCTATTGTACAGATGGGGAAATGGAGGCTCGGAGAGGTCCTACAGGCTGTCAGAGGCAGAGCTGGAGTTAGAGGGTTCTGATTTGGATTGTCTGGGCTTTCTTTGCTGTCTGGTTTATCTAAGGAATAAAGGAGGCTAAGTTCTTAGGACTGGCAGTGTTAACATCACCTGGGATTTGTTGGGCTCTCAGGCCCTGCCCAAGATGCACTGAGTCAGAATCTTCACTGTAACAAGATCTCAGGTGTTTTGTAGACACGTGAAGTCTGAGAAGTGCCGATTTCAGTGAGCAAGGGGACAGCTAGCCTGGCCTAAACATCATCCCAGTTTGTGCAGGAAAGCCAGCTTGTGAAATGGAAAAGAAAACCTACCCAGGGGCGCTTGGGTGGCTCATTCTGTTAAGCGTTGGAATCTTGGTTTCTGCTCAGGTCATGATCTCGTGTTTCGTGGGTCCAAGCCCCCCATCGGGCTCCATGCTGTCAGCGTGGAGCCTGCTTGAGCTTCTCTCTCTCCCCTCTCTCTGCCCCTCCCCAGCACATGAGCATGTGCTCTCTCTCTCTCTCTCTCTTAAAGTAAATTTTAAAATTAAAAAAAAAAAAAAAAGACAACCTAGCCAAAATATTGTGGCATTCAGTGTATGCAGTAGATGAACGACCAAAGTGCACGTACCCTCACCTTCCAAAGTTCCAGACAGTTTGGAAGTCCAGGACTGGCCTGTTGGAGGACAATGGTTCAAGGTCAGGTGAGGTGACTAAAGGGAAACTCCCAGAAGTGCAGCTGACTAACAAGTCTCTGCTGCAGATTTCCAGCTTTTGTAGTTCTCGAATTAAAAAAAAATTTTTTTCCAAATGCATATTCATTTACACAAAGAATTCTAACCATGCTGCGTGAAGTGGTGGTGAAAGTCCTCACACCCTGCCAGTGACACTGTCGACTGGTGCAGCCTGTTTGGTAAACACTACAACCATATGTAGCAACAACTATAATATAGTTTATCCCTTTGGACCAAGTAATGCCATTCACAGGAAGTAATCCTGGGAGATAGTTCAACAGAAGTGAAAAGCTATATGCATGAAGATTTTACTACAGCTGAAAGTGGAAAGTACGAAATGAGAAGGGGATAGTTGAGCAAATTATGAGATGGTATCTTCCCCAAAACAATTTAAAATTCATTATAGTATAATTAATGTCCCACCTCATCGGCTTGGGGTACACTGCTAATTAAGAGCATGGTCTCTGGGTTTTCGGTTCTGACTCTACCCCTTCCTGTATGACCTTGGGCAAGTTTACGTAACCGCTCTGTGCCTCAGTTTCCTCAACTGTAAAACGGGGATAATAACAGTACTTTCTTCATGGGATTGTTGTGAGGAGTAAATGATTAATTAAGTTAATTAAAATGCCTGGAATAGTCTTCTCTGTAGATTTATATTATTATTAGTTTTAACAAATTAAATGGCCTGGTGCTCCCACCCCACCCACCTGACATGAGAATGCTTTTCTTCCCTTCTCAGGGCCTGCTCTCCTTTGATAAGTCCGAGACTCCCAGGGATGTTTCCTCCATCCTCCTTGGAGTCAGTCTGGTTTTCCAGCCTCAAGGAGAGAAAACAAGAGAATTTGCTCAAATGGCTTGTACATTCCATTCTTTATGGCTCTTGTTGATGTCTGATGCTGCCACTGAGACAAGTGATCCAAGGGCTCTCTTGAATTCTCCCTGTCCTAGAATTATGCTCAACCATGGTAACTCAATCCTATATAGGCCTGGGATCCCAGCTCTTTATACACGGACACACACACACACACACACACACACACACACACAGCCACTGCCACAACTCATTCTCCATGGTGCCTGAGTCATTGTTGCTGAGGGTGAATGAGATCCCTTCCTTTATCTCCCAAGCCCTTGGTCTATTCACATTTATCTCCCTAGAATATCATTCCACTCAGTGGGTAACTTCAGTTGTTCCAATGGTAATAACAGCTACCATTATTTGAAAGCCAAGTGTTCTGCTATTGTATCTTCACAAACATCAATCCTCAGAATGAACCTATGAGGCAGGTACTGTTATTCTTACTTCCCAGCTGGAGTCTATGAGGTTCAAGTATGTTAAGGGGTTTGCTGGAGATCCACACCTTGCAAGTAAAACAATCTTAGATTTTAACCCAGTTTTGTCTAACTCCAAAACCCACACTCAGAACCGCTACCCTACACGGCCTCTCTAGGAAGGGATATAAACAAGAAGTTCATAATAAATGGTAAATGAAGAAGTAAAATCGTAATGAATAGAATTGTGCAAAAATGTCTGCATGTCAAGAGTATTTGCTGTGCAAGACAGGGTTGTGTATGTTTTTTCTCCTCTTAGATAATTTCCTCTAGTGACAGTTATACGGTTTTTACAGTTAAAAGAAGCTGTCCTCCACCTGCAAAGATGACTGCCTTTAGCCTCATAGTTCTTAGCCTTGGTTGCACATGAGAATCCCCTCGAGGGTCTATTTGAAAAGATACACAGTGTCTGGAGTCCATTGCAGATGAAGCATGTCAGGCTCTCTCTGGGGGCTGAGTCCAGGCAGCAGTATTCTAAGAGCTGATTTTAGTGTGCAAGCAGGATTCAGGAACAACTTTATGGAGAAGCTTCACCTCCCACTGTTCTTCTTCTGGAGAATCTAGCTTCCTTGTGTCCTGTAACTCCATGCTACTTGATGCAAGCTTTTCTTTCTTTGCCCAGGAAGGGGCTAGTAATATGACTTATTTCCCAATCTTCTGTTCAGAGGGGCACTGAGAAGACTTTTTGGCTGATAGAAATATTCTACATCTTGATTGTGGTTATATGACTGTATACATTTGCCAAAACTCACTGAAAAAAGGTGAATTTTATTTTATGTAAACTATACTTTATTAAGCCATTAAAATTTTTTTAATGCGTATTTATTTTTGAGAGAGAGAGAGAGAGAGAGACATAGTGTGAGTGGGGGAGGGGCAGAAAGAGAGAGAGAGAGACACAGAATCCGAAGCAGGCTCCAGGCTCCTAGCTGTTGTCAGCACAGAGCCCGACGTGGGGCTCGAACCCATGAACCATGAGATCATGACCTGAGCCGAAGTCGGATGTTAAACCAATTGAGCCACCCAGGTGCCCCTTTATTAAGCCATTTTTAAAAAAGCATGAATTTTGGAAAGAAAGAAATAAAACATTCACAGATTGTATGTTTAAATATAAGGAAATCTAATATAATCTATAAGGATTAAATAAGTAAATTGGCAAGGGAGCTGAATACAAGGACAATTACAAAACACATTAGTACTTCTATTTACTAGCAACACAACTAGGAAATAAAAAGTTTTAAAAATAATTTATAATAACAAAACACAAATGAATGAATCTAATGAAAGATTTTGAATACCAGTACACTGCCAACCGTAAAACATTCCTGAGAGAAATTAAAGAATAATGAAATAAATTGAGGGATAAACCATGTTCATGAATTGGAAGACACAATATGGACAATATATTAATTTCCCTTAAATGGACCTACAGACTTAATGCAAACTCAATAAAATGTCAGGAAATTTTTTTAAAGTGGCTATTAGCAAGTTTGTTGTAGAATTTACATGGAAGGACCTAGAACAGCCAAGGCAATATTGAAGAATAACAAAGCTGAGGACTCCACTACCAGCTGTAAGATTGTTATAAAGCTACGGAAATTAAGACAGTGTGATACATAGATAAACAAATAGGCCAATGAAATAAAACAGAGTCCAGTAACACTCCCATCCATACATGGTCACTTGATTTATGACAGATGTTTTACAGGAAGCCAATGGAGGAAAGCATCAACTTTTCAGTAAAGAAAAAAAGAAGAAACTGGATTCTTCACACCATACACAAACATTAATGATGGACCACAGATATAAATATGAAAGATAATAAAACTTCTAAAAGGAAGCATTGCAAAATATCTTCATGGTCTTGGGGTATGCAAAGATTATTAAAATAGGATACAGAAAGTATAAACCATAAGAGAAAAGCTTGATAAATTGGATGTTATTATTATGAAAGACTTCTGTTCATCAAAAGCACCATTAACAGAGAAGGCAAACCACAGACTAGTAGAGAATATTAGCAATACACATATATCTGACAAAAGACTTATAGCCAGCATATATAAAGAGCTTTTACAAATCAATAAGAAAAAGCCATACAATCTAATTTTAAAAATAGACTGCAATGATTGTTGCCCAAAAGAGGATATCTGAATATCAATTGCTTATGAATAGATGCTCAATATCATTATTCATTTGGCTAATGCAAATTAAAACTTCATGATCCTCTGAAGGGGTATATAGGAACTCTGTAACTATAACTGCTCAGGAAAAAGTCTATTAATCAAAAAAATTATTAACAAGGAAAAACAATAACAGCAAACTCATAGAAAAGAAGATCAGACCTGTTACCAGAGGTGGAGGGTGGGGGGAGGGAGAACTGGAAGAAGGGGGTCAAAAGATACAAATTTCGGTAATAAAATAAATAAATACTAGGGATGCAGTAGACAACATGAGGACTGTAGCAGATTCTGCTGTAGGATGTATAGGAAAGATGTTAAGAGAGTAGATCCTAAGTGTTCTCGTCACAAGGAGAAACATTTTCTGACCTTTTTTCTTTCCTTCCTTTTTTTCAAAAATTGAATCTGTCAATTATTTCTCAGTAAAACTGGGAAAGAGCCCCCCACGTGATGGTCTATCCTCCCCCCATCACTTGATGTAATTAAAAGTATTAACCTAGCATTAAGAAGGATATAGAGCAACTGGAATTCTCGTTGTTATAAGCATTTTGGAAAGCTGACGGTATTTACTAACGTTGAATGTAAGTAGATCTTATACCCAAACATGCCACTTTGTGAATACCAAAGACCAGCACATTCCTATGTTCATCAAAGGACATGTATGTGAAGATTCTTCGCAGTCGAACTGAAAACAACTCAAATATCCAGTAACTGTAGAATAAAAAATAACTTGTGATGTATTTATGCAATGGAAAACTATCAATGAAAAAGAACAAACTACTGCCACACACAGTAAGGAGGATGAATCTCATAGACATAAATTCGAATTAAAGAAGCTGGATGCAATTGAGGACGTGGACGTGATCTCTGATTCCATTTGTATGAGGTTCAAAAGAAGGCAAAACAAATCTATGGTGATGAAGGGCAGAATGGTGATTGTCTCTGGCAACAGGGAGCCTTCTGGAAGGCTGGATGTTTATTTTCACTATATATACATATATATGTATATATATGTGTATATATATATGTATTTATATATATAAATATATATGTATTTATATATAAACATATATATAAATACATATATAAATATATGTGTATGTGTATAACAGACTCTTTTTCCCTTCCTTCTTTATCTTCTCCCTTCATCCTTGTGTGTCTCTAGAATCTGACAGTTTATTAATTATACATATTTTAGTGTCTGTTTGATTAACTCTACTTCCTTGTGTATTAATACTCTTTCTTGACATTGTTGCTCTTCTCCCAGTGTTGGCTTTCCTCAAATGTTCTTGGCTGCCCACTCTTCTTTGACGTTGGAAGTCCCTGGTAGGCTAATGGTTCAAGTCGCTTCCCATCACTGTGGGGGGGATGGATTATGCGCTCATGGTTGTCCTCCAGCGCGGAGGTTCTTGGACCCCACCCCTTGAGTTTTCTATGAATTTGGGGCTTCAGAATCTGCACTCAGTGCTTCCACCTGGGAGAGATGCTGCTGTCTGTCACTCATTACAGTGAAGGAGGAGGAAGTGCTGACAGGTCTAACTGCTTCTCAAAGTGGTTCTCAAATCTCCGTCTCTAAACCAGCAGTATTAGCATCACCTGGGAACTTACTGGAATTGCAAATTGTCAGGTCTCACCCCAGACAAACTCTGGGGACGAGGTGCAGCAATCTATACTTGGACCCATGCTCCTGGTGACAGTGATGCCCCGTTGAGTTTGAGGACTGCTGTCTTGCAGAGAACCTCAGTTCATTTCCTGGACGATCCCTCTCTTCCTTCACCTTCACTGTTTCCACTGCAGGATGCTTGCAAGCATTTCAAGCTAAGATTTCTTCCTTCCTCTTTCTCAGTCCAATCCCAACTACTTTCTCTCATTCAGAAATTCCTGATAGTTTCTGGTGGGTTATAGCCCCCATTCTTGATTTCCTGTGTTCTAATAGATTTTTATTTTTAATCGTGGTAAAATTTATATGACATAAAAGTTACTATCTTAACTATTTTTTTTTTTTAGTTTTTTAAATGTTTGTGTATTTTTTAGAGAGAGTGTGAGTGGGGGAGGGGCAGAGAGAGAGGGAGACACAGAATCCCAAGCAGGCACCAGGCTCCGAGCTGTCAACACAGAGCCCGATGTGGGGTTCGAACCCACAAACCTTGAGGTCGTGACCTGAGCCAAAGTTGGGTGCTCAACCGGCTTGAGTTACCCAGGGTCTCTGCTATCTTATTTTTTTTTTCAAAATGTTTATTTTTGAGAGAGAGAGAGAGAGAGAGAGACAAATTGCAAATGGGGGAGGGGCAGAGAGAGAGGGAGACACAGAATCTGAAGCAGGCTCCAGGCTCTAAGCTGTCAGCACAGAGCCTGATGCAGGGCTCAAACCCATGAACTGTGAGATCCTGACCTGGGTCGAAGTCGGTTGCTTAACAGACTGAGAAACCCAGGTGCCCCTGTATTTGTCTTTTTGGTGGTTGGTTTATTTCACTTAGCATAATGTCTTCAAATTTTATGTTGGAATTTCCTTTCAAATTTTATGTTGGAATAGATTGAATAATACTCTGTTGTATGTATATACATTTTGTTTTTCCATTCATCCATCAAGGATGCCTGGGTTTCTTCCACTTTTTGTCTATTGTAAATAATCCTGCTGTGAACATGGGTGCACAAATATCTCTTCATGTCCCTGCTTTTAATTCTTTCGGGTATATAGCCAGATGTGGAATAGCTGGATCATGTAGTAATTCTATTTTTGATTTTCTGAGCAACCACCATACTGAGCAACCACCATACTGAGCGACCACAGCAGCTGTACCAGTTTACATTACAACTATGCACAAGGGTTCAAATTCCTCCACATCCTTGCCAACACTTATTATTTTCTTAGTTGTGTTTTGTTTTGTTTTTGATAATAGCCATCCTAACAGATATGAAGTGGTATCCCATCAAAGTTCTGATTTTCATTTCCCTAATGATTAGTGATGTCGAGCCTTTTTTTCATGTGCTTATTAGTCATTTGTATATCTTCCTGGGAGAAATGTCTATTCTAGGACTTTACCTGAATCTGGTTGTTTGCGTTTTTGTTGTTCTTTATATATTCTGGATATCAGTGCCTTAGCAGATGTAATTTACAAATATTTCCTCTCATTCTATCAGCTACCTTGTCGCTCTGTTGATGGTGTCCTTTGATGCATAAAAGTTTTTCATTTTGATGAAGTCCAGTTTGCCTGTTTCTTCTTTTGTTGCTTGTGACTTTGGTGTCTTATCCAAGCAAATCAGTGCCAATTCCAATGGCGTTGAGGCATTGTGTTTTCCTCTCTGAATGCCATCTGGATCCAACCTCTAATAGCAATTTCCAGTTGTCTGCTAGTTGAACATAAATATCTAACTTTTTCCTACTTCTACTCTGCCTCTGCCATTAGTATGGATATTTAAAAAAAAATATTTATTTATTTTGAGAGAGAGAGAGAGTGCACAAAGAGAGGAGGGGCAGAGAGAGAGGGAGAGAGAGAATCCCAAGCAGCTTTCACATTGTCAGCACAGAGCCCAATGTGGGGCTCAAATCCATGACCCATGAGGTCACGAACTGAGCTGAAATCAAGAACCAGATGCTTAACCACCTGAGCCATCCAGGCTCCCTTAGCCATCCAGCTATCCAGCAATTTCTCTATCAGTTCAAAGTGTAGATACAGCTGCTCTCTGATGAAAGGCTAAGGCAGGCTGGAGTAAGGTCAGAAATCGGAATGACCTTGATCTTAACCCTGGTCACACTGAAAGGGGCCTGAGAATAGTAGAATGGGCAGAGCTTTGGGAATAAAGGGAACCTTGCTCAAAATCTTGGGTTACAGCCTGCCTCTGCCCCACACCTAGTGGGGTGACCCTGAGCAAGTTCCACCAATTTGAGTTTCAGTTTTTATCTTTTATCTTTAAAATGGGGATAGTATTACCTACCCTGAGGTGTACTTGTGAGAATGACAGATAATATAAATGTCTCGCTCTTAGAAGCTGGGAACTCTGATGACTGATTACTTGGTTGTCACCCGGTTCACCCCCCTCTACTTGGCCTCTAGCCTGTGAGCATCTCCGGAGGCCAACCTAACACATCTTCCTCTCCAGATCCCAACACCTGATCCCAAGCCTGGTCATTTTAAGGACCTCAGTAGGCATTTGCTCAGCGAGTGATTTAGAAGGTGAAAAAACATTCCCTTGCAACCTGCCTGAAAGTCACATCATGGTCATGGCAAGCAGGTGTGAAGTCTGAGTCTGAGGGATCACGTTGAATGCATTGCACCTTGCACCCTGCTGACTTCCTGCATTTTCCCTCTTTGAATACATTACTTTCCACGTTCTGGATGCCGCATGATGCCCACCTCTTCCTCTCTCTTCTTTCTTGCTGCTGTTTTTTTTTTTTTTTCCCAAGTGGAAATGATCCAGCACCAAAGATAGAATTTTGGAAGAGGTTTTGGTGGACGTGAAAGCCAGTCCCAAATGTTCTGATTTCAGTACTGCAAGTCTGGGGTCTGGGAAACTCTCGATCCTAGGGCTTCCTGAGAACAGTTGGTCACTCTAAACAGACAAGGGGAAGCTGACTGGCAGATACACCGACTACAAGATTGAGATCTTTTGAATTCCCTCTAAAGTTTGGTTAGATAGGTTCTGTAGTGTTCTCACAGGTGACATTGAACTTAGTACTTAGATGAGCATGGTGTAGATAAGATTTTCATTCTGTTTTCATTCAAAGTTTTATTCTTTGTACAAAGCAATCCCACTGGCCACTTAAATTATAGCATGTAATATTTCTTAACACAGTCAAGTGGCTGAAATTGAGACTGGGCCAAAAAATGTATTAATTTTGGATCCTACCTCCTTTTCTAAACCTATTTTCAGACTGCAATTTGCTCTCATCAAAACGAACCATTCTTTGGTGAGGTATTTGCTCAAAGACAGGTCTTTATGAGTAATCTTTAGAGAAAGAGGAAGCAGGTTAATTTTACGCTAAAATCTGTTGGATGCCAAAGGCAGTAGGATATGCAAAAATAGGAGCTTAAGGTGTTTAAAAAAAGACCCACAACTTTTCTTCCCGGTTACTATTTCTGAGTTCAAATTTAGTGGAAGATCATTGCAATCACTTAGCTGGAACATGATCAGGCAGGGAGTTTACATCCTGGTACATTCATTATGATCTCTCACTGGGCCAGTGGCCTCCACATGCTGTTTCCTGGGGTCCAGACCCTCCCTTCTGGTATTAGCCACCCACTCAAAATGTCCAGCTTATTTGTTTTGAATTTTTTAAGTTATTATTATTATTATTATTATTTTTTTTTTTTGAGAGAGAGATGGGGAGAAAGAGAGAGCAAGAGAGCTTGGGAGGGGCAGAAAGAGAGGGAGGGAGAGAATCCCAAGCAGGCTTCATGCTATCAGCGCACAGCCTGGTGTGCGGCTCACAGCTACCAACCGTGAGATCATGACCTTAGCCGACACTTAATTGACAGAGCCACCCGGGTGCCCCCAAATGGACCCGGGTATCCATTTCACTGGCTATTCCACTTCTCCCAGGGTGAATTCCAAAGGCATCCCAGGCTTGCCAGAGACTATCCTCAATGGGTCCTATCAGCTTGCTTCCTGGCTCCCTCCCGGCTTCTTCAGAGCCCTCCCCTTATTCACATAATATAAACTTAAATTGAACAATTTTAAACTGAACAATTCATTAGCACTAGTACGTTTACAATGTTGTGCAACCATCCCTACTGTCTAGTTTTGGAACATTTTCATCACCTTAAGCAGGTTGCTCTCCATTGTCCTCCCCCCACCCCCACCCCCAGTCCCTAGTCACCATCGTTCTGCTTTCTGCCTCCATGGATGGGTCTACTTTGAATATTTCATATAAATGGAATCATACAATATGTGACCTTTGTGTCTAGCTTCTTTTCTGTAATACAGTATTTTTTAAGTATTTATTTTGAGAGAGAGAGAGAGAGAGAGAACATAAGTGTGTGAGGGGGGAGGGGCAGAGATCTAGAGGGAGAGAGAGAATCCCAAGCAGGCTCTGCTTGATCCCTTGAACAGTGACATCATGACCTGAGCTGAAATCAAGAGCTTAACTGACTGAGCCACCTAGGTGCCCCTGTAAGAGGTTCATCTGTGTGGTGGCAGCATTAGAAATCCATGCCTTTTTAGTGGCTGAATAATATTCCATTGAATGAATATACCACATTCTGTTCATTCATTCATCTGTTGATGGACATTTGGACTGTTTCCATCTTTTGGCTCTTGTAAATAGTGCACCCATATACGTGTATTTGTCTGAGGGCCCGTTTTCAATTCTTCTGGGTGTATCCCTGAAAGTGGAATTGCTGGGCCGTATAATAATAATTCTGCATTTAATGTTTTGAGAAACTGCCAGACTGTTTTCCTCTTCTCTCTCGTGTTTCAATGCTACAATATATTCAAGAGAATTTCTGTCATAGTATCATTAGAAGACGCCTTTAATTGTAACAGGCTGTATACGTATCTGAGGGTAGGGTTGATGTCTTATTCTTCTGTGACTCGCAGGTGGGCTGGTATAGGGCTTCCCAGAGAAGGTGCTTAATAAAATGTTTGTGGAATTGGATTGACTACAGAGGGATGAGACACAGTTTTATCCTTGAGGAAAAGGTGGTGTCGGTGGGGAAGCTTTGAATACAAGTAATGAGCTAAGCGGAGGTGGAAGGTGGGTGAGGCACAGAGGAGCTTACCAGCTCATTTGGACAAAGGGAGAGAAACACCAGCGTCATAGAACTAGTAATCCGTATGCCTGGCTTCTGTGGCTGCTTTGCCTTTATCTAACTCATTACGCTTCTCTGGGAAGTTAAATTCCCCTATCAAATGAAAAGATTGCATATTTTAGTGATATTCCATTTTTTGGTTTCCTTTAAAGCAGCGGAAACTTTGTTTTTCCTATGAACTCACAGGGGAAAGCCCCGTGGGGCCGGGGTATGCAGCTTGGGGTATGTGTTTGAGGACAGAGAGCTGAGGCGGAGGCCAGAATGCAGGGCACCCTTTATCCCTGCAGCCCCGAGGATCTTGGCAGAACCCCAGGATTCCAAGATTCCAGCACATTCTGAACCTCCCTCAGTGGCTGTGAGAGACCTCTGTTCTGCAAAGATTAAGAAAGCATGAGTGCACGAAGTACATATTATTTTGTAAAAAATATTTTTTTCAAGCCATAAAGGAGAGCTTAAAGGTTGAGGTAACCACAGAAGCAAGAAAAGAACAAAAGTTCTTTCTTTATGAAAAATTATAGTGAGTAGTATACTTGGTTAAAAAGGGAGTGCCCAATCTCCTTCTCACCTCCTCATCCTTAAAAAGAAAAGATATTGTGGGTTGACTTCATGACAGAATTGTCAAATGTTTTTGCTTTCCTAACCAAACGGATTCCTGCACCATGAGAGCATTTCCTCTGAAAACATCCCGTTCTGAACCCATGCCGAACATGTCAATGGGCAGGCTTAGTCTTGTCCTTACTCTCTGGGTTTCCTTTTCTTTCTGTCTCTCTCTCTTTCCCCGGGAAGTGTTTTGAAAGTGTAACATTTACACTGTACCCTCATGTTGTCTTTTCTCTCTAGTTCTTTGCTTTTGACTTAGCCTGCAAAATTGGGGGTTAGCCGAGTCCCCCAGCCATTTCCTGACACGCCTGTTGCGTTGACAGGCCGTAACCTGTCCCTCAGCAATGGTCACTGCTGACGCTTGCCTTGCTTTGGTCTTACTGAGTTCTTTCTTTCTGTGAAGCTCATTTGTAGGCCACGCTTCTGCAAATATACTGCCTGAACCTCAAAATCTCTTCTCTTTGTTCAGGTTGAGGCACAGAAGTTATTCAGGCACTGAGGCTGAAGATGGTTTACACAGATGTCTGAATTTGCCGGAAAACATGTTGTTCTTAAGGTGAACGTTAAGTGAACATTCCTACTTGCTGTCATAGAAACATAGTTTAAGCAGTGTGACCACAAACATTATTCACATTCTACTATTAACCCTCTCGTTCATATATGTGTGTGTGTTTGTATGTTTGTGTGTGTGTGTATATATATATATATACATATATGTATATATGTATATATATATATACACACACATATATATGTGTATATATATACATACACACATATATATGTGTATATATATACACACACATATATACGTGTGTGTGTATATATATATATATATATTTGGTGGGGAAGGGAGGCTCTTCTTGAAATTCTAGAACTTTTCAAACTGTGTTTCTAAACAATGAGCACCCCTTTGGTGGCATAGTGCTATTATAAAAATAGCAAGGATATTCAGCTTTATTATCCCTCCGATTTTTCCTGCTTAACCTTTGCTTTCATTTCAAAATGGGCATGAATATACACACTGCAATATTTCCACCATCCCTTTAAGTGCTTTGTTAATTTTAAGGGAACTTACGGTTTTCCGGAGTCTGTCCGCCTGACAATAATCCCTCTTGCTCCACCATGATGCCGCCTGACTGATGGAGAATTGAATGCTATAATCCTTTAAAGAGCACTTCAAAAGTGATTTTGGAAAAGCTGAAGTCTGTCTTGTAAACCCCAGAACTTGTCTCCGAAATCTCGCCTCGATCGGCTTCCAAAGTATAATGCAGCATGATTATTTTCCTCCGGGGAAAACCTGTGAAACAGGTCTTCGAGCTCCTTTGGATGTGTCAGAGTTTTAATTGATTCTTTACCATGTCGGTCCACCCCATAATAGCAGTGCTACGCACAGGACGTGTTTTACGGGAATAGTCACCCCGAGCTTAATTTGTTGTTGCACGGCAGGCAGACTATTTCACAATGAAAATAAATCTGTTTTGTGCCCTGAGAATTTCTTTCTGGTGAACTGTACTCTCTTATATAGAGAGCAGAATCCTTTATAGCATCCAGTTAGCTCTGCTGCGGCTACAGGGAAGACATAGTCACTGTTCCTTATCAGTTCTAGAAAAGCATTTTGGTTGAGAAGATGGTTACCCCAGAGCTCTGATCCTTGCGTTCATTTACTTTCTTCTTGCTTCTGGAATCACAAGACAGAGGTGATCCACAGGCCCTTATTATAATCTGTGTAAAGCAACCTCCTATACATTATCTCATTTTGTTCTCATGGTCACATTATAAAGAAGGCAGGGCAGGCATCATTATGCCCATTTTACGGAAATGAGTCCTAAAGGAACTTGCGACCTACTCAGGGAGCCACAGATAATAAGCACCGGGCAAGAACTAGAAAGCAGATACTCTTTTTAGTAATTACTCTTTTCCCTGGAGGACAGCCAGCACTGTTCTACCAGGAACTGGCTGCAGCAGAATTTCTTTCCCCAATACAATTTGTTTATTCATTCAGTCAACAAACACTCGCAGTGAGTATGAATTTGGGAGCTCAAAATTCAAGTCTGCTGAACAAAGGTAGCTTTCTTCTTTTATGACTGCAATTAAATTTCCTCCTGGGTCCTCATTCGTTCCAGTGGTAGAAACGATTCAATTCTAGGCTTTCTCAGCTGGCTCAGGGAACTCCTGTCCCTTTTTTTCCATGATTGTATATAAGTTCAAGCCACTGAAAGTTGTGTGTGTGTGTGTGTGTGTGTGTGTGTGTGTGAGAGAGAGAGAGAGAGAGAGAGAGAGAGAGAGAGAGAGAAAGGGAGAGGACACGTATGGCCTTCATGGGTCTTTCCATCCTGACTGCTATTGAAACGTGTAGCCCATCTGGTTTTCAGACATTTGGAAAGTGCTGGCATTCGTTGTCATGTGGTGTTTATGTCTGTTTGTTTAAACTCGATCTTGAGGCATCTGTAGAACCGTTGGCTGTCTCTCTTCCAGCTAGCTTCTGTGTCCTCCTTGTAAGTGCAGGAGGTGTTTTGTGGCTCTCCTGAGCTACTCGGAGGCTTTGGGGGGACGCCATAGGGCTATCTGAAGCCCGCTTGGCCTAGCCTTGTCATATGTCATTTTTATTCTGAAGCTGCTCCCTCCTATCCTACTGTGCATGGGGGTGGGGAGAGGAGACTGTCTCCCCATCTCCTCAGGTACCACCTCGTGTGAGGCACAGGTCCCTTTGCTTCTAGGATGCACCGAACCAACCTGGGCTGTATGTGATATCCCTAAGCACAAGCATACCCCTCATCCCTGGTCTTAGCATGTGGGGAAGGAGGGCAGTGCACTGTGCTGGCTGACTGGAAGCACGTGTAAGGTGCCACCTCTATGTTTCTTAAAGACCTAAGCAAACACTCTACAATTCTATGATTTCCTTGCTATCCAAGCTGTTTGGTGCTCACAACTTTGGACAACTGATCTGCACTAAGATCCAAGTGGAAAACCAAAGGAAACATAATGATAAAACAATTATAATTTTGTATCTGTGATCTCATTGGCCTTCTCCACCTCAGCGAAAGCTAGTAGGGTTATCTCCCAGTGGCCCCTATAAAACCAGGTGACTCCGTAGCCTCTTCTAGGCACCGTTGCATGCTAAGAAACACCCATCTGGCATCCTGAAATAATCTGAATTTTTACCTCTGCTTCTCAAAGAAGCCCTGAAAGAGAGTAAGTTCATTACATAAAGCAATTTCCCTCCTTCTTCCGTCTTCTCCTTTATCATTTTCTCTCCCCCTTCCTTCCTATTTATCCTATTATCTATCTATCGATCGATCGATCTATCTATCCATCTATCATCCATCAATCTATTCATCCGTCCACCCATTTATCTATCTATTAATCACCTAGATAGATAGGATCTATCTATTAATCATCTATATCTATCTAGCAGGAGCCATAGTGGGAAGACCATGGGATTTGCAGTTAGATCAGGTGAGTTCAGGTGACTCCACCACTTATGAGTGTGTGGCCATGGTCATAACCTCCCTAATTCCAGCTTCTTCATTGGTATAGTGGGGATAATAATAGCATATGCCTCATGGAGCTATGAGGCTTAAGTGAGATAATGCTAGTAAAGCACTTTGCACAGTGTCTGGTACATAGTAGGGTCTTAATAAATGGCAGCTATAGTGGGTATGATGATGGTCATAATTACTGTTGTTATATAGGTAACAAGGCAAAGTCGTCACACTTGTGAGTCAGGTGCGCTGAAGGCTTGGGGAGATGTTGTCAGCTGCTCAGCCATAGTGCACACTCTAAGCCACATCGAAAGCTGCTTTCTATCCTGGAACATGCGTTGAATCAGTGAGATGGATTTGAGTTTGCGGGATCAGGAAATGTGACCGGGAAACGGAGAATGTTGTAGATAACACACTCACATCTCGCTTAGTTAACGTTAGTAGGCAAAGGAAATGAAGAATCCTACATTTTCTAAGATGGTATTTTTCAAAGTTGGAACAGAATCATCTAGTACACTTGTGAAGATGCAGATGCTTGGGCCCCATCCCTGATCTAAGAAATTTGAACTGTGAGAAGGACCTGGGAAACTGCATTTAGCTGGCTCCCCGGGCAATTCTTCCGTTCACCAAAATTTGTGAAACACTTCTCTAGAAAGAAAAGGAAGAAGGTGGGTGTGGGGATGGGAGGGGGAAACAAAAGGAGAGCAGGAGGCAAAACAGGAGAAGAAAGAGAGGAGAGGGGCTACTATTGTGATTTAGAGTATTAACAGCTTCCCTTTGTAAATCTTCACTGGCCTGCCATTACCCACCATGATAAAATAAAACCTGGATTTCACTTCTTACAGATCCTTCAAAAAGTCCATTTAGTCGACCAAAAGTTTTTGAGCCTGGCTGTGGACGAGAACCCTGGAGAGAAACAGAGGACAGAGACACATCCAATGGTGAAGAAAGACATGTACACACACATCCCGTAATTCAGTATAAAGGCGCTGTGACAGAGATATGCATCAAGCATAAATGGAAGGCTGACATAGGGGCACTAAACCCAGATCGGGGAGATCAAGAAATGACTTTTGGGAAGAGAGGTCCCTGGACTGAGTCTTGTAGAGGGTAATCATTCATTACAAAGAGGGGGAAAGAATTAGTAGGGAGAGTGGGAGCCAAAGACTTGCACAGACAACTGGCAGGGTGTGTCCAGATGTGCTGGCTCAGGGTTGCCAGAGGAGGCAGTGCAAGGTGGGAAGCTATTCTGTTAGAACAGCGGTCAGGAGCTACTGTTCCCATGTACCAGCCACATCGCGAAAGGTCCTGTGGGTTGTGTCAAGGAGCTTGATCAGTGAGGAACTAACTACCCAAGAGTGGAAGCAAAAGATGAATTGGCAAGATTCTCATTTGCATTTTGTAATGTGATTTTTTTTCCCCCAGAATGGATAGTTTTATTGATTTTTCTGATTTATACATATGACGCATGCCAGCTGTGAAAATAAAGATAATTCAGAAGGACATAAGGAAGAAAGTAAGTCACTTGGAATTCCAACACCCAGAGAAACTCTGCAATTAACATATGTGCTTATCCTTCTAGACTTTCCTCTAGGGGTGTGTACCTCCACCAACGCATGTACACACAACATATTTTTATTTTTATTTTACTTATTTGTTTATGAGAGAGAGAGCAGAGATAGAGGGAAAGAGCGAAAATCCCAAGCAAGCTCTGCACCAACAGCACAGAGCCCAATGCGGGGCTGAAACTCACAAACTGTGAGATCATGACCTGAGCTGAAATCAAGAGTTGGGCGCTTAACCGACTGAGCCATCTAGGTGCCACTCAACATATTTTTAAATGAGATCATTTCACACACATTGTGAAATACTGCCTTTTAATCCTTTTATCTTGACAATATTGAGTTGACATCTTTCTCTGTCTATAAATACTAATATATACCTTAATCATAATTTCTAATAGCTCCATTACTCACTTCCGACCTTTTTTTCCCACTCTCTCCATGTTTCATGGTCCTCTTCCCACTTGGCCTCGGTCTAAGTATCAATTCGGGGTCTCAGCACTCAATTCCATCAGGCGGCTGGAGATGCTCCATTGTGTGACCTTGAGTCTGGTAGGGCTTCTGTGATGGTTAATTTTATGTGTCACATAATTTATTTGCTTGGGCCATGGGGTGCCAAGATATTTGGTTAAACATTATCCTTCGTGTGTCTGTGAGGATGTTTTGGGATGAGATTAACATTTGAATCAGTAGACTGTGTGAAACAAATTGCCTTCCCCAAAATGGTGGGTCTCACCTAATCCATTGAAGGTCTGAAATAGAACAAAAAGGAGGGGGAAGGGAGATTTTGCTCTGTCTGCCTGACTGTCTTCAAGCTGGGACATCAGTTTTCTCTTGCCTTTGGGCTGTAACTCACATTGGAATTTATACCGTTGGTTCTCCAGTTTCTTAGGCCTTCAGACTTGGGCTAGAACTATGCCATTGGCTCTCTCCTTGGTCTCTAGCTTGTCAACTGCAGATCTTGGGATTTTTCAACCTCTATAATAAATCTCTTATAATAAGTTCATATACATATGTATATATGCTTTTAAGTATTTATATGTTGTTTTTTAAAAAATTATTTTTAATGTTTGTTTATTTTTTTTATTTTTTATTTTCAATGTTTATTTATTTTTGGGACAGAGAGAGTCAGAGCATGAACGGGGGAGGGGCAGAGAGAGAGGGAGACACAGAATCGGAAACAGGCTCCAGGCTCTGAGCCATCAGCCCAGAGCCTGACGCGGGGCTCGAACTCACGGAGCGCGAGATCGTGACCTGGCTGAAGTTGGATGCTTAACCGACTGCGCCACCCAGGCGCCCCTGTTTGTTTATTTTTAAGAGAGACAGAGCACGAGTTGGGGAAGGGCAGAGAGAGAGAGGGAGACACAAAATCCAAAGCAGGCTCCAGGCTCTGAGCTGTCAGCACAGAGCCTGACATTGGGCTCGAACTCACAGACTGTGAGATCATGACCTGAGCCAAAGTTGGACGCTTAACCAACTGAGTCACACAGGCGCCCCTATATGTTCTCTTTCTCTGGAGAACTCTGCATAATGCAACTTCCTGCCTTGTTCCTCTGTGTCTTCCTGGCCCACCATCTCCTCTATCCCCAAATCCCTTGCTTTGTCCCCTCGGTCATAGCAACATGGATCTTAGTAATGTTCTTCCCGTCCTAACGCTCACCTGCTTAATATTTCTGTGGCTCCCTATGGCCTTCAGGATGAAGTCCCAGTTTTCCTAGGCTGGACCAGGAAGCTTTCTGGTCCACTGTTCCAGTCTCATCCCCCGCCCTTCTCATCATCCATCACCTGCAGCCACTCCTCCTTAGACCTGCCTGTGTTTCCTGCTTCTTGTTTCCCTGCTGTTGCTCACACTGTTCCTGCTGCCTGGAATGCCCTCACCCTTGAAATGTATCTGGTTCACCTGGCTGACTCCAATTCATCCTTTAGAACTCCACTCAGTCATCACATCCTCCAGAATGGTCTGACATTAACTTAGCCTGGATTAGCTATCCACTTCTCTTGTCGTTCCGAGAATACTCTGTGTTTCCTTCTGTTGTTTCTTTTGTCAGGTTGTGTTAGCAGGATCTCATGTGTCGGTCTTCCTCATTGGATTATAAGCTCCTTCACTCATGTGACTTTGTATTTCTCGACCCTTAAATGTCATTGACACTGAGTATATGTTTGCTGAATGAACAAACCCACATTTTTGTAGAGGGGGCTCTTCAAGAGCCATCCCACTCTTCCCATACCACCTACCCTGGTGGCTCAGATCTCCGCCCTGTGGGTCTATGCCGATTGCTGCTTTTTGCTGCCTAGATGGGCACCTGGACCTTGTACTTAGTTTGGACCTTGGCTTGTGACGCTTACTTCTGCCTCTGCCTTCCCTCTCTTACTGATCTTCTGGTCTGGACTCCTATGTCTACCCTTGCCAATGAGCCAGTAATGCCCCATCATCTGGGTCTGTTTGAACTCCAAGGCCCAGCCCTCTCCATCCAGTCCATCTTATCACCTTAACAAAACAAACAAAAAAAAAACAAATAAAAAAAACCCCAAAACAAAAAAAACACCTCAGCCATTTCCATATTCCCTGTTTAACTTCATAGACATTGAACATTATCATTAATGTTATTCGACTCTAATAACACCTTGACAGAAAATGTCCTTCAGGGCAGAACAACAAATCTGTGCATTCGTGTGGGTATGTGAAGTTTACAAGGTGCATCCACCCGATTGGATTCATTCAATCCTCCTAACAACCTTGCACAGTGGGTTATTATCCCCATTTTACAGATGGGGAGACTGAGGCTCAATGTATTTAAGTGAGCTGCTTGAGGGCTCACAACCAGGAAGTAACAGAGCATGAACTTTGGTTGAGATCATTGGATTCCAAAGCTTTGAACTCTTTGGAGTTCACCATGGTATTAAAACATTAGGTATATCTGATTGTAAGCTTAAAAATATGCCCTCTCCAAATCTATCCTCTATACTACTATTAACATAATTTTTTAAAAACTTAGATTTAGATCAGATTTCTTCCCTGATTATAATTATATAGTGGACGCTGGTCCCTCATCTAGTTGCACGGGGTTCTGTTGGATCTCTGACCTCAGTCTTACCCCACATTGTAGCAATCTCCACCAGGTACCTTGTTCTAAAGGCCGGTGGTGTTCCAGCCTTGGTGCTCTTTGACTTAATCTTCCACTTCCACTGCATCTCCACTTTGCCTGGCCAGTACTTCCTTCCTATCTAGCTCAGGTGTCACTTTTACTCTGGACCCGTGTTTAACACACCCCATCCTCACTCTCCCTATTACCTGCTTCGGAGAGCCATTGAGTGAGTCACGCATTTTTGTCCCAGCACCTCTAACCATTTGTGGTTTTGTTTTGATTATCTGTCTGCCTCTCCTTGAAGACCTCTATATTCCTTCTGGTTAAAAATGAGGCCCAGGTCCTCCTGTGTTTATAGACACAGCCCTTAGCACAAGCCTGGTGCAGAGTAAAAGTGGGAAGTGGGAAGGCAAAGGCGGGAACATTAGGATGTGTCCTGCTGTGGTCTGTGCAAATCCTGGCAGGGATTTGGGGAAGGAAGCCTTCAGTCCATCAGTCGTGCTGCTGCCTGAGGCATCTTCCACAAAATTGACCACATCAGATCCAGGATACGATCTCGTGGTTTCCTGTAAGTTGACCTCCCAAGCATGGTATGCAAGGCATTCTGTATCTGTCCCGGTCCACCTCCCTGGCTATCCCAACCTGCCCCTCTCCCGCACTTCAGCCACACCCAGCTCCTTGACCTTTCTAAGCTCACTCAGGTGCTCAGGTGGGTTGAGTTGCCCTTCCTCTTGGCATGCAGTGCCTGGCACCTGCAAGGCACCTTCCTCCCCTCCCTGCAGGAACACCGCCAAACACCCCCCTGGTCCATCATTGCTTCCTTTGTGATTGCTCAAAGACTTCCTCAGATGTCTTACACTGTCTTTTTCTGTTTCTTTTCCTCATCATTGCCATCTGCCTATTTAGAACAGCAACCCTCATTTCTCTGTAGCCACTTACCCGGCTTTATTTTTCTTCATAGCTCTTAACACAACCCGACATTTTCTGAGGTATTCATTTTTTCCATGTTATTGTGTGTCTCCTCCCACTAGAAAGCAATGCATCCAGGGGCGCCTGGGTGGTGCAGTCGGTTAAGCGTCCGACTTCCGCCTTCAGCCAGGTCACGATCTCGCGGTCCGTGAGTTCGAGCCCCGCGTCGGGCTCTGGGCTGATGGCTCGGAGCCTGGAGCCTGTTTCCGATTCTGTGTCTCCCTCTCTCTCTGCCCCTCCCCCGTTCATGCTCTGTCTCTCTCTGTCCCAGAAATAAATAAACGTTGAAAAAAAAAAAAAATCTTTAGAAAGCAATGCATCCAAATTCCCAGTAGATATTTATCTTAGGGATTAAAGAACAGCAACAACAAAATGGCAGTTTCTTGGAATTCTTGGGGATTCTTCAACTCATGTTATTCTTTTTGAAAATCTGAAAAGTAATTTTTCATAACCTTATTTGTTTTAAAATGATGAGTGACCATAATAGTAAACAAGGAATCATTTTTCTGTGATAGGGTTATACCCAAAATTTCAGAGATTTTCTGTTTAAAAAACCTGACATACTAAAAAATACAAAGCTTGTTAATTATAAATCAATGTGTTGTGATAAGATTGTATATTTCAGTAACATACAAAAACGATTTTAATCTGATATTTTATTTTTTATTAAAAAAAATTGTTTTTAACGTTTATTTTTGAGACAGGGAGAGACAGATCATGAACAGGGGAGGGTCAGAGAGAGGGAGACACAGAATCTGAAACAGGCTCCAGGCTCTGCGCTGTCAGCACAGAGCCTGACGCAGGGCTCGAACTCACGGACCGCGAGATCACGACCTGGGCCGAAGTCGGCTGCTTAACCGACTGAGCCACCCAAGGGCCCCTGTTCTGTTTCTTTAAAGAACAAAGATCGGGGCGCCTCAGTGGCTCAGTCAGTTAAGCGTCTGACTTCAGGCTCAAGTCATGATCTCACAGCTCATGAGTTTGAGCCCCGCGTCGGGCTCTGTGCTGACAGCTCAGAGCCTGGAGCCTACTTCTGCTTCTGTGTCTCCCTCTCTTTCTGCCCCTAATCCACTCGCATTCTGTCTCTGTCTCTCTCAAAAATAAACATTAAAAAAATTAAAAATAAAATAAAAGGTTAAAGGAGAACATTAACACAAATTACTTTTTTATTCATCCTATGATGCATATTCCAGAGGTAAAATATTTTTTCGTGTTTCATTGATTTGGTTAAGAGTGAATCCAGAAGTATCTTCAAGTTGGGTACATATTGTTTCATACAAGCTCATTTTCTTAATAAGCTTTGTCTGTCTACTTCTTTCACATCAAATATCACCTCCTCAGAGAAGGCTGTGTAGACTGCATGGTTCAAAATAGCAGTGCCTCACTACTGGCTTTGCCTTGCTCCCCCTTCTTCCCTGCCAACGAGAGACAGCTAAGTGCTAAGAGAAGAGAAGCAACAATCTGTCAAGTTTTAACCGGGCAGGCCCTCAGAATTCTACAAATCCCGTATGAGTCAACCCTGTGAGAGGGCTGCTGACCCTTCTGCAAGTAGCCAGAGCAATAGTAATAAATAGTAACAGTCATAGCAAAAATAAAAGCTATTTTTTAAAGGATATTTGGTTTGGTTCTGTGTGGGTTTTATTTTTTTTTAAGTTTATTTATTTATTTTGAGAGAGAGAGAGAGAGAGAGAGAATCCAAGCAGGCTCTGGGCTGTCAGTGAGCCCGCCTGATGCGGAGCTTGATCTCACGAACCCCGAGATCGTGACCTGAGCTGTAATCAAGAGTAGGAAGCTTAACTGACTGAGCTACCCAGGTGCCTCCTGTGTGGGTTTTTTTTTTTTAATTTACTTTTAGTTTTTACTTTTTTAATTTAAATAATTAACAGACAGTGTTATCTTCGTTTCAGGTGTACAATAATCGTGCTTCAACAATTCTCTGTATTACTCAGGGCTCATCCTGATAACCGTGCTCTTAATCCCCTTCACCTATCTCACCCATCCCCCCACTCCCCTCCCCTCTGGTGACCATCAGTTCGTTCTCTATAGTTAAGAATCTGTCTTCTGGTTTGTCTCTCTCTCTTTTTTTTTTCTTTGTTAATTTGTTTTGTTTCTTAAATTTCACATATGAGTGAAATCATATGATATTTGTCTTTCTCTGATTGACTTGTTTCGCTTAGCTTTGTACTCTCTGGATCCTTCCATGTCGTTGCATATGGCAAAATTTCATTCTTTTTTATGGCTGAATAATATTCCATTATATATATATATACCACATCTTCATTATCCATTCATCTATCGATGGACACGGGGCTGCTTCCATAATTTGGCTATTGTAAATAATGCTGCAATAAACAGAGGGGTGCGTATATCCTTTCTAATTAGTGTTTTTGTTTTCTTCAGGTAAATACCCAGAAGTAGAATTACTGGATTATATGGTAGTTCTATTTTAAATTTTTTTAGGAACTTCCGTACTGTTTTCCACAGTGGCTGCACCAGTTTGCATTCCCACCAACAGTGCACGAGGGTTCCTTTTTCTCCACATCGTTGCTAATGCTTTTTCTTGTGTCTTTTAGTCATTCTGATAGGTGTGCGGTGGTATCTCAGGGTGATTTTGATTTGCATTTCTCTGATGATGAGTGATGTTGAGTGTCTTTTCATGAGTCTGTTGGCCATCTGTATGTCTTCTTTGGAGAAATGTCCGTTTACATCTTCTGTCCATTTTTAATTGGATTATTTGTGTGTGTGTGTGTGTGTGTGTGTGTGTGTGTGTGTGTGTTGAGTTGTATAAATTCTTTATATATTTTGGATATTAATTCCTTATTGGATGTATCTTTTGCAAATATATTCTCCCAGTGGGATGTCTTTTAGTTTTGTTGGTTTTTTCCTTTGCTGTACAGGGCTTTTCATTTTGATGTAGTATTAATTGTTTATGTTTTGCTTTTGTTTCCCTTGCCTCAGGAGACATATCTAGAAAAATATGGCTATGGCCAATGTCATAGAAATTGCTGCCTGTGCTCTCTTCGACGACTTTTATGGTTTCACGTCTCACATTTAGGTCTTTCATCGATCTTGAGTTTATTTTTGTGTAGCCTATAAGAAAGTGGTCCAGTTTCATTTTTTTGCATGCAGCTGTCTAGTTTTCCCAACACCACTTGTTGAAGAGATTTTTTTTCCTATTGCATTTTCTTGCAAAAGCTTTTTTTTTTTTTTTTTTTTTTTCCTGCTCTTATGGACCAGGCACTTGGGCGGCTGAGTCGGTTGAGCGTCTGACATCGGCTCAGGACATGATCTCAGAGTCCATGAGTTTGAGCCCCATGTCGGGCTCCATGCTGACAGCTCAGAGCCTGGAGCCTGTTTTGGACTCTGGGTCTCCCTCCTCTCTGCCCTTCCCCCACTTGAGCTCTGTCTCTCTCTCAAAAATAAATAAAACATTGAAAAAATATTTTAGCTTACTAACTCTATGGGAGTAGGTAGAATTATTGTCTCCCATCTTATCAATAAGTTTACAGAGGTTAAATACCTTGCCCAAGGCCATGCAGCTAGGAAGTGGGAGAGCCAGGATTTGAATCCAGAATGCTTGATTCTGCATCGCATACTTTCCACGATGACATCTTACTGCCTCCGGAACAATTTTATTCTATGCATACTATACGGTGCATACCATGGTGTATGTTTCTAGGAGGAAGGTAGGTATGGACTCACCGCCCCCACCCCATGCTAACTACGTGGCACAGAAGAGGGCTGTGTCTGGTTTTCGGACCTTCCGACTTGAGTTTTTCTAAGACAGGGTCCAGAAATAAACCATGAAGGTGGGACAGTCAGGGACCGGGGAACAAGCCCCAAGTGAAAAATGTTATGCACCTGGGGTACTTCCTGTTGGCTGTTCTTGCTGAATTGCTTCTCTTACAGAGCAGAACCAGGATGTGGCCCAATGGACAAGCCAGACTTAAAACCAATAGCTGCAGGGGCGCCTGGGTGGCTCAGTCCGTTGAGCCTCCAACCTCAGCTCAGGTCATGATCTCAGGGTTTGTGAGTTTAAGCTCCACATCGGCCTCACTGCTGACAGCGCAGAGCCTGCTTTGGATCCTCTGTGCCCCTCTCTCTCTGCCCCTCTCCTGCTCATTCTCTCTCTCTCTCAAAAAAAACATAAAAAACTTTAAAAAAAAACATAAAAAACTCCAATAGCTGCAGCCATACCTGGTGGATGTGCAAAAATGAACAGAGGCTCCACAAACCTGAAAAACAGCCTCCTGAACAATGAGCTGCCTGAGCTGCTTGCCAATATCCACCAAACACGACGAGGCGCTTTTCTGTCCCTTATTAACATAATGGACCTCAGTAGAACCTGAGTGGGAACTGTCCGTGGGAACTTTCTCTACATAAGCGGGGCCTCCCGGTTGTTAGGGAGGCCAACCTAACCACTCACTCTCTGTTGGTGCTGTGTCTCCCTTCAGTAGGCGCTGTTGACCCAATAAAGCCCTGCCTGTGCCTTTGACCTATGGGTCAGCCTCATCTCTATCCTTGTCAGGTCCAAGAACCCGGCTATGGTAACAAAAGGAGAGGCTGAGAGCCTGTTGATACTTGCTGGGGGTCGGGGTGGGGAGGGTGGGGTGGATGAGAAAGGATGTGATTGCTTCCCAGCTTTGTTCAGGTCTCTGCTCAGACGAGAGCCCTTCCCGGATCACCCTGTTTTAAACAGCAGCCCAGTTGCTCTGGTCCTTGTTTGAGTTTTGATCTTAGCACTTATTGCCACCTGACATTTTCTGATACACTGATTTCTCGCCATAAGCCACTGTTTCCCCCGTAGAGAATAAAAACTCCATGAGCTAAAGGGTATTGTCCGGCACTCTCTCTCCAGGGATGAGAAGAGTGCCTAGCAGAGTACAGTTTCAATATATTTGTTGAGTGAATAAATAAATCTGAGTCCCCCATATTCTCATGTGTTGATATCTTATTCTAGTCCTTGCTCATGAACAGATCCAATTTGTATATACTCACAGCAATACCATGGAGTGAATTTTACATCCAAAATTTTCCATTGGTATTGGGCCATGCCTATTTCTGTTTTGCTGTATTTAAACCTTACCGTCCTCTTTCCTTTCCCATCTCCACTCTCCCAAAGGCAATTCCTATTAAAAGTCTACCCCCCCTCCCCCCCGCCAGGGGCACCTGGGTGGCTCCGTTAAGTATCCAACTTTGGCTCAGGTCATGATCTCATGGTTTGTGAGTTTAAGCCCCACATGGGGCTCTCTGCTGTCAGCACAGAGCCTGCTTCAGATCCTCCGTACCCCCCTCTCTCTCCCCTCCCTGGCTTGCACTCTCTGTGTCTCTCAAAAATAAATAAACAGTAAAAAAAAAGGTCTATTCCTCCACATCTTTCTCCTTGGTTAAATAATCATGTACACATACCAAATATGTACATGTTGGTTTTTTCATTGTTTTACAAAATGGATGTTTTGTATATCTCTTGCATCTACCTTTGTCACTTAACTATATAATGGAAATTCTTCCAGGTTAAGATATAGAATAACCATTAAAAAAAACGTAATATTTCATGGTATAACTGTTTCAGCACTTTATACTGTATTTCTTACTGATGGGCATTTTGATTGTTTTCCATTTGTTACCATTTCTATCAATCCCACAATTTGTATTCTTACATGTGTATTCTTTCAACTTGGAGCTTCGTTTCTATTTGTTACATTCCGTAAGTGGGATTTCTAGAGTATGAAGGTGTGGGGTCAGAGTAGATTTGCTAGATTACTTCCCTAAAGAGCTATCGCAATTCACATTCTATCAGCAAAGCCCAAGAATGCTCTTTCTCTCTCCAACCCTTTGTGGGGACATAAACCTTCTCTGGACTTCTCAGCATTCCTGTAAAAAGCTCTAGCTTCCTGAGACAGAGGAATGTGTGCGGTATAAAGGCAGGGAATGTTTGACGTCACTTCTCCTAGGCACATTTTGCTTTTCACACACTATGAGAATTACATCTGTAGCCTTGTGTTAATTTCTCTAGTTTAAAGGGGTAATAAAACTTCTCTTATCTCCCCAAGAGAGACAAATGATTATAGCCTGGACTAGATTTCTGTTAAGCTTCCAAAGTGTCAGGAATACTGGACTGCTCTCTCCCAGGTATTTACATTTCAAAAGGAATGAAGCCCAGACCTTGGTGACATCTTTTGGTTGTAAAAGCTTGAGACACTGGGTTTAGCTGGCCCTTGGAGAGATGTTTTTATGTTCCAAAGGTTAGAGCGAGAATCTAGGACCCTTCCCATCCCTTTCCAAAAAGCAAAGGTTTTTTTTTTTTCTCCCGCCTTTGTAGAGAGGAGGGGATGGTTGCCTCTCTCCTATGTGCAAATAGAGGAAATCCTTTTTCCCATCCCTTGTCAATGGAGTGAAACCTGCCACTCATGAGAGAATTACTGTGGCTGTCATAGCATCACCGATGGGTCTAGTGTCAGGGACTGATCCTGCAGTTTACTCTGACCATTCATCTGCTTGCATCAGTAAAGAATGCTTTCCCCCATCCAAGTGCCTTGTGTTTCTATGGTATTCATACATATAAAGTGCAAAAACTATGCAAGTGGGATAACATTCCAGACCCGTTGCAGTTCTTGACAAAACATCTTGCCAGCACTGGGAATGATCATTATTTTTAATATTTTGCCAATCTAATGGGTGAGAATTGGCTTCTCATACTTACTTGCATTTTATTTCACCAGCAGTCAGTGAAATTGGACACATTCCATTTTAGATACTTCACTTATCTTGTGGGTGTATCTCTGTATGAGTGTGAGCATTGCCTTTTCATAAATTCTGCCCATTTTTCAAGGTTTTCATTGAGAATTTTCTTATCAGCTTGTGTGGGATGTTTTTATGGCAGCAGAACAGACGGACGATGGCTCACGAGCAAATGTTTTGCAAATACTTTTACTTACAGTCAACCTTTCTTCATGGCATTGTCCTCATCCTACTTATCTTCCTTCAAGCCTTTGTCTGCTTTCTATGTGTTATCAGATAGGAAAAGGGTCCTTACTGCCTGCTATTTGCACGTCTAAAGGGTATCCCAAGTCCAGCCTCCTAGATGCGAGAGGGACCAGAGTCACATGGACAGAAGCCCTACCTGAGGGGCTGACGATAGGGAAGGTGTGCCCATTGGAAATGTCCTGTCATACTACGTCTGATATGGAGAAGCAAACCCAGAGGAAGGGACATAGTCAGTTTCTCTGCTGGAGACGATACCCAAGGAAAAGAGACAATCATGGTCGGGGTCACAGCAGCTTGGGGCTTGGAATGTACATACAATACAATACTGGCTTAGGCCACCAAGAACTGGCTTAGGAAGAGCTTTGACATCTTGACTTCTACTTCGTCATGGGGCAACTGGCATGGGTCAGAGGTCATGATGGTGACCTCTCCTCACCCCCCCTGGAGTATGGGGTTGGGGGGTGGAGGTCACAGAAAAATAAGCTAAGCAGGACCTGCAGCCAGCAGGAAAAGACTAGTGTCAGGAGGCTATGTTTGGACCAGAGATGGACAGCTTGCAACATGGAGCTGGCTGCTGAGGCCGAGATAGGGAAAGCAGGGGGTAGCCTCCATGCTGGGTCCTGAGAGTGGGGGATTCACAGGAAAGGAACTGGGTATCCTGGGGGGAGTGTGGCTCTGATGTTATAGGAGGCCCAGCCTAGATGCTGCTGGGGGTGAGGAAGGGGGACAACAGGCCGTGTGCTCAGAACATTCCTTCAGCAAAGTTTATTTGTAGAAAGAAACCACATGGTAGCTGACCAGAGAATGAGGTTGCTTTTCCAGATGTAAGCTCCAAGTGTAGAGAAGCCAAGAGGAATCCAGAGCTTAAGGAAAACCCTAAACCCCCAGAAGCCAGCAAAGGCCTTGTTTCCAAGGACAGTTGGCTATCACATAACAGGCTTGGGGGCCGAGAGCACACTCTGATTCCGGTGAAATATCAGTGATGTCCAAGCTGCCCCTTTGCCTGGGGCCACAGCTGGGGACCTCGTTCACTGCAGGTTTCCTGCTGGGCAGCCAGTGTGTGTACGGGGAGGCCGGGACATGCATTCTTAGTGCTCAAATCTCATTCTTGTGACTCTGTGATGAGCCTTCATGCTGCACTCCTGGAGACTGAAGAGAGATGGCAGAAAGCAAAGAACACAGGTCGGGGTCATGCTTCCCTAAAGAAGCATTTGGAGGGGCGCCTGGGTGGCCCAGTTGGTTAAGTGGCCGACTTCGGCTCAGGTCATGATCTCGCGGTCCGTGAGTTCGAGCCCCGCGTCAGGCTCTGTGCTGACAGCTCGGAGCCTGGAGCCTGTTTCAGATTCTGTGTCTCCCTCTCTCTCTCTGACCCTC
>NW_024412401.1:33864732-33886872 GCF_014898765.1 Herpailurus yagouaroundi
TAAATTTAAATGTAAATAGCTACTGTAAAGGCTAGTGTATTCCACATTGGGTAGCCCTGTACTCAACAGAGGTGTCTGGAGTTTGGGCTTCAGAGTAAGGCAGACAATCTTGCCTCCCTCAATTCCTCATTTCCAGTGAACCTAAAGGAAGCTTCCAGCTGTTTTATCAAGGAAAGGGGCAGGGTGGGGACACGATTTTACAGATCAGTGTTTTACATCATGCAAATCAACTGCAACCCATTGTCTGCAGGTGACCTTTGCCATGTCTCTAAGGAGCTTTGTTAGATTGTGTTAGGCCTAGGTGACAAGGTGACACAATGATGGCACTTGTCTCCTGTGATATTGTGAGGTATCATAAATATATATTTGAACTTCATTCTCATTTCTTGCACAGAGCTCCTAAAACTCTAGGAATTTCCTAGGTGCTGAGAGCCAGTGATATGTCTTTTGTTATGTTAATGAGGTGACCTTTGGAAAACATCTAAGGACAGGGGCTGGTTGGCAGCAGAACCAAGAACCATCCTTGTGATCCCATGGTTGGAACTTTTAGTCCCACCCTCTGACCTCAGGGAGGGGAGAGGGACTGGAGGTTGGAGCCGTTGTCAGTGGCCGATGATTTAGTCAGTCTTAAATGAAACCTTTGTCAAAACCCCAAAAGATGGGGTTTGGAGAACTTCCAGCATGGCAAACGGGTGGAAGTTTGGGTGCCTGGAGAGGGCATGGAAGCCCCAAGCCCTTTCTTCACGCCTTGCCCTCTACACCTCATCCGTCTGGCTGTTCTTGAGTTGTATACTTTTGTAATAAACTGGTGATCTAGTAAGTAAAATGAGTTGTGTGAGTTGCTCTAGCAAATAAATCGAACCTGAGGAGGGGGTTGCTGGAACCTCCAATCTACACCCAGTGGGTGAGAAGCTCAGGCATCTGAAGGGGGGGCGGTCTTGTAGGACTGCATCCTTTATCTGTGGGATCTGATGGTATCTCCAGATAAATGGTCTCAGAACTGAATTGAACTGACACCTAGTTGCTTCCAGCCTTTCTGTCTCTTCTGTCCAGCAACTCCTTCGAGTTTGGTCGTCCTCAGAAATCATTGCCCTGGCGTCACAGCCCTGTTTCCTGCTGCCTCCTCTCATTCATTCCAGACGCACTCTGCCTGGATGCTCAGGCTCCCATGGGGTCCTTGGCTACAGTGCATGCCTCCAGCCTCTCCCTTTGGTTCTCATCCAGCATAATCTTTCATCCATTTTCTGCCAGGAGCATCCTTCTTATCGGGATCCTTTCCCTTTGCTTACAGCTCTCTGCTTCTGAAGCCTTTTCCACTGCCCTAGCTCACATCACCTCTCCTGTGGACTTCCTCAACACCTAGATTTTGAGCCTACGCCATTTAGGAGGACTAGGATATCTGGTTCTTAATAGGAAAGCACATCATTAGTCTTGCTGTAATAAAATCCTGCTTCTCCACTACCCACTCCCTGCTCCCTTTGGAGGGACACTGGGAACTTGCAGATTGAGAGCCAGCTCTCCTCAGGAAAGAGCTTAAGACTTTTCTCCCACGGACGCTACAGGTACCCCAGAGAAGGCCCCAAGGTTTACAGCAGGGAGCAGGGGAATCAGAGCATAGTCAGGAAAGTTGAGACAAGTGACCCTGGGAGCCCTGCTCTGCCCCACCAGACCCTCAATGTGGCTCTCCAGGGCACTGAACCCAGGTGGTTCCATCTGGGTCAAAGCCCAGCCAGTTGCCACACCTAGCAAACAGAAGCATTACCATCATGCATCAGGATACCAAAGATACGGATGAAAAATGGCACTGTATTTCATCTGAATGACTAGTTTCCTTTTCTCTCTGGCAGTAACTACCAGGTTAAATTGCTGCTGGAGACCCTTCTTGGACCTGAAGGGTAGGGCCACATTGTCAACACAGAGAAGGACACTTATCTGTGTATCAATAGGAAATCATGTGTCTTGATCACCAAATAACCGTCTGTACACCACAGGGGCTAAGAGAAAAGGTTCTCCACTGCTTTAGAACCAGTGATGACAGAATGGTGACAGGAATAATAATTAGAACAGACCTGGGTTCAAATACCTCCTCTATTATTTACTAGTTGGGCAAGTCACTCAACGTCTCAGAGCCTCAGTTTCCTTTCTGTGTAGTGATAATAATGGTAACTACCTCATACAATGTTGTAGGGATTACGTGAAATTGTGTGTCTCATACTTAGCACACTTTTTTGGACATAGCAGTGCTCAGTAAGGCTTGGCCATTATTGATGTTATTTGAAGATTGATATTATTTGAAGAATAGAATCAATCATAAGATAAATCTATAGTATCAGAATACAGACATTTATATACAGACATGAAATGTGTTTGTTTGGATAGAAAGCTGTGAAGCTTGGACTTTCTTGTGACCACAGAAGGGAAGTGAGCCAAGGACACTTGTGGAATATGACCTGGGGTCTTGGCTAAGGACACATGGTGTGAGTCTCTTTTCTGGCTTCCTAAGTTTTGAGTTACCTCTTTATGCTAATAACATTGTGATGTGCAAAACCCCTAGAGATGAAGTAATCAGCAATAGTAATCTGTGGCTTATGAGCGCCACCTAGAGGAAGGAGGTGAATGGCATTTGAAGAGGTTGGAAGGGGCCAGTTACTGAAGTTACAGGAAGAGTGTGAGGTTCAGATAAAGAGGTGCCTTGGGCTGGAGTTTGAAAGCGCCTTGCAAGTGTATCTGCCTGTTATTTCTCTTCCAGGCACAGCCAAGACCTGTGAGAATAAACTTCATCCCCTCATCTGTCCTGCCTGCCCAGGCCATGGTGGGAGAACGCTCTGGACAGGGAGACAGCGGCAGTCGCGGCTCTAGTGACTTCTGTGCGTGCGCTTAGGTTGCCAGAGGCTGTGGCAATCTGTTGCATTCCCCGCCCTTTGCTACTTCTAAAGAGGGCGGAACCTGTCTGCGTAGGTGGGATTGGATGTCAACAATGTTACTACTGTGTCAGTTGGTGTTCTTGCCACCACCACCCTCGCCCTTAGTTATAAAGCTGGTGAAGAGTATTGGTTGCACCAGAAAACTACCATTGAGCACTCAGTTTCTTCTACTTAGACGAAGAAGAACAGAAAAAAGGAGGAAGAAAAGATACTGAGCAATAAGTAACCAAAACAACATTGCAGTTCATTGAATTCAGGAGCAGAGGCCAGAGAAGGCAATGAAATATGTCCGGGACAACGATCTGCCCCGCAAGATACAGCACACTCCCTCCTACCCCCAAGATGATTTCTGATGGTCTGCGATGTAGACAGCCTGCAGGTACAGTGCACACACGGTCTTGTGTTATCCTTGGGACAATCCCATGATGCAGGGGTCGTTATACCCATTTTACAGTTAAGACAAAGGAGGCTCAAAGTCCTTAAGGGTTTGTCGGGTTTGATCCAGCTAGTAAATGGGAGACTGGAATTTGAACTGAGATCTGTTTGGATCTAAAGTTCTCTAATTCAAAATTTGGATGTCACCCCCTAAGTCACTACTTTCCTTCTCAGAATATGGGGAAGTGCCCTGATTCTTTTTTTTTTTTTTTTACACATTTTTCATCTCTGAACCCACTTTATTTTATTACTTTTTTAAAGTTTTATTTATTTATTTTTGAGAGAGAGATAGCAAGCAAGGGAAGGGCAGAGAAAGAAGGAGACAGAGAATTCCAGGCAGACTCCACGCTGGGCGTCTGATGGCTGGCCTTGAACTCACAAACTGAAATCAAGAGTTGGACGCTTAACTGACTGGGCCACCTAGGTGCCTCCCTCCCTCCCTCTCTCTCTCTCTCTCTCTCTGTCTCTGTCTCTCTGTCTAAGTAGGCTACACACCTAATGTGGAGCTTGAACTCATAACTCTAGGATCCAGAGTCACACGCTGTACAGACTGAGCCAGCCAGACACCCCCCAAGTACAAAATTGTAAGTCAAACCCCCCATTTGAGACCTTCACATTTTCACTGAGCTGGCACATCAGCAGCACTGTCTGTATGTACTGTGCTGAGATGCCTGTTGGGATTTAAACTGTCACCAGAACCCCAGCAGACAGGCTTCTCTGACCTCACCAGTGATGCCAGAAATTCTGTGGTCCAGCTCAAACTCATCCCTACCATCTGCAAGACCAATGAAAACCGCCCCCCCCCCCGGGGGGGGTTTTTTTGTAAAAAAAAAAAAAAAAAAATCAGTTTTATTGAGGTATGCTTTATATATGAAGCTGTACCCATTTTAGGTGTATATTTGGTGACTTTTGACATATTTATACCCCTATGTAATCAGTATCACAGTCAAGATTTACACATTTCCATCATCCTACACTGCCCTTCCTAGTCAATTTTCCATCCATCCCTGGTCCTGGGCTTCCAGTGACTCCCTTTCTGCCATGAGAGATTTGCTTTTTTTATAGTTTCATACAAATATACTCTTTTATGTTAGGCTCCTGTCACTCAGCATAAGAATGTGGAGTTTCATCCATGCCTTTGCATGTATCATAAGTCATTTTTATTATTGCTGAGTAGTTTTCCACCGTATGGATACTTATGCGTCCATTCTGCTGTGAATACGCGTTTGGATTGTTGCCAGTTTTGGATCAGTACCACGAAAGCTGCTGTGAACATTTGCATGCTAGCGTTTGTGTAGACATATGTTTTAACTTCCCCTAGGGAACTTCCTTATGAGTAGAATTGCAGAATCTGTGGTATGTGTGTCCTTAACTTTATAAAACTGTTTCATCAAATGCTTTTCCTGCATCTACTGAGCAAATTGTATGGGTTTTCTCCTTTGATCTGCTAACACTTGGTTTTCCTTTTAATACGTTTCCTGTTTTTCTTTGCTAAAATTTTACTATGGATTTTTGTGTTTGTATTACGAAGGATATCGGTCTCAGTTTGTCGTTTCTTGCAAAGTGTTTGTCTGGTTTAGGGCACAAGGTAATGCTGGTCTCATAAAGTGAGTTGGGAAGTGCTCTGTTTTCCTTGTTTCCCTGGAAGAGTTTTTGTAGAATTGATGTTATCTCTTCCTTAAATGCTTGATGGAATTTATCAGTGAAGATATCTGGGTCTGAAGGTTTCTTTGTCAGAAGTTTTTAATTACAAGTTCATTTTCTTTAACAGATATTGGGATACTCAGATTTCCTAATTTTTTCTCCAGTGAGTTTTGTTAATTTGTATCTTTCAAGATATTTGTCTACTTCATCTAAGTCATTGAATTTATGGGCAAAAGTCTTTTGTAGTATTTTCTTATTGCCGCTTTAATGACTATGAACAGTGTCCCTCTTTCACTTCTTTTCTTAAAATTGAGATTTAACTGACATTATATTAGTTTCAGGTGTACAACATAATGATTTGATATTTGTGTATATTGTGAAATAATCACCACAGTGAGTCTGGTTATCATCTGTCATAATACATAGTTACAGTTTTTTTTTTCTTGTGATGAGGACTTTTAAGATCTACTCAGCAACTCTCGAATGTGCAATATGGTATTAAGTATAGTCACCATGCTGTACATCATTACACCCCCCTCTTTCATTTATGATATTGGTAATTGTGTTTTCTCTCCTTTGAACTTGGCAGTTTGGCTAAGGATTTGTCAGTTTCATTGATTTTCTTCATGGAGTTTGCTTTTAGTTTAATTGATTTTTTTTTTGTTTCACCTTATTCTATTTCATTGATTTCTGCTCTTATTTTTTAAAAAAATTTTTCTTAATGTTTATTTATTATTGAGAGACAGAGAGAGACAGAGCATGAGCATGGGAGGGGCAGAGAGAGGAGGAGACACAGAATCTAAAACAGTCTCCAGGCTCTGAGCTGTCAGCACGGAGCCCGACGTGGGGCTCGAACTCACAAACCGCGAGATCATGACCTGAGCCCGAAGTCGGAAGCTCAACTGACTGAGCCACCCAGGCGCCCCTGCTGTTATTTTTATTATTTCCTTACTTCTACCTATTTTTCTTTTCATTTGCTTTCCCTTTTTTTTTGGAGAAAGAAATTTTTAATATTCTAGTGGGGGAGGGGCAGAGAGAGAGGGAAACACAGAATCTGAAGTAGGCTCCAGGCTCAGAGCTGTCAGCAATGTGAGCCTGACATGGGGCTAGAACTCGTGAACTGAGAGATCGTGATCTGAGCTGAAGTCAGGTGCTTAACCATGCGTGCTTTTTCTTTCCTTTTTCTATTTTAAGATGGAAGTTTAGATCGTTAATTTTAGACATTTATTGTTCTTATTTTGTTGTTAACTTTTCAAATTTACAGAAATGTATATTTTGGAAAAAGCAAGAATTTCCAATAATTCAGTCCCCTTGAGGTAATTGCCTTTTAACCAACACTGTGCCCACCGAAGGCTAACCAAAGGATTTGACATGTGACACTTTACACACCTTTGAATGTATGTCCTTTTCCTCATGGCATCCCTTCAGACTGGAGTGCTCTGCCCAACGTTCTCCACCTGGTTAATTTCTGCTTACTAAGATCCATTCAGATGCAACCTCCTCCTTCAACCTTCCTCCTGTTCTTCGAATCAGAGTTAGTTGTTCTCATCTTTGTGTACCATTGCATTTTATACATGATTCTACTATAACGTTCATTGGATGGGAAGGGCAAAATTTAATATGATGCATCTTTTTTAGTGTGTGTTTATTTTTGAGAGAGAGAGAGAGAAACAGAGTGGGAGTAGGGGAGGGGCAGAGAGAGAGAGAAGGAGACAGAGAATCTGAAGCAGGCTCCAGGCTCTGAGCTGTCAGCACAGAACCCCCCCCCCCCACCCCGGCGCTTAACTGACTAAGCCATCCAGGTTCCCCTTAATATGATGTATCTGTTTCCAAAGTCCATACTCTTGTGTGCTGTGCTTCTTCCTTGGAACTTTTCTATTGGAATTTAGAGCAGAGATCTATGATTCTTGATTTGCCATAATTTGAGATATAATTTGAGATATAATTTGCAAACCATAAAATTTACTTTAAGGTACACAATTAATTCTAATCGTTACAAGTTTTTAATCACAAATTTCTTTATGGAAAAATATATTTATCTTGCTATTTCCAGTTCCTGTACAGTATTTAACATTTGACAGTAAGACACTCAATGAATGTTTCCTGAATAAAAAAATAATCGTTTACTATATGCTCTAAGCCAGTACTTCTCAAACTTAATGTGTGTAAAAATCATCTGGGGAGAATGTTAATACGGAAATTCTAAACGGGGGGGTGGAATTTGGAATCCAATATCTACATTAACAGCAAACTCTCAATTGATACCCATGCTGCTGATCTGAGGACCCTTTGAATTGCCAGGCTCAAAGCTACCTACTTTCTAGAATAAAGGTAGTTCCCCTAAACTCTCACAAGGGGGCACAATGGGCAAATATTTCTACCGCTATTTATAAATATATATTAAACGAATTCATGCGACATGCTTTCAGCAGCTGTTTTGCTAATTATTATTTATTTCATGGAACAAGCACAGTGCATATCTGAGTATACTAAAAATAGATTTTTCCTTCAAGCCATATCGTTTAAAGAATTTGCCAAGATTGCACTCATGGAACTTGGAACCATTCAATATGTCTGTTATTGGAAGTGTCCTATAAAATAGTACTAAAAAAATTATGAGATATGAAAGATCTGAAAGATGTGAAAATAATAATTGTAATAATACAAGTAATAATAATAGTAGCAGTCATTTATTACACGTTGTTGTATGGTACTATCTTATGTAGTTTTGTTTAATTTTTTTTTTCAACGTTTTTATTTTTTTATTTATTTTGGGACAGAGAGAGACAGAGCATGAATGGGGGAGGGGCAGAGAGAGAGGGAGACACAGAATCGGAAACAGGCTCCAGGCTCTGAGCCATCAGCCCAGAGCCCGACGCGGGGCTCGAACTCACGGACCGCCAGATCGTGACCTGGCTGAAGTCGGACGCTTAACCGACTGCGCCACCCAGGCGCCCCAAGTAGTTTCGTTTAATCCTTACAGCCAGCCCATGAAATAGGTAATAATGCCATCATTTTACAGGAAGGGAAATTGATGCTTAGAGAAATTAAATAAAATGCCCAAGTTCTGGTGGTCATATTGGAAGGGCAGAACTTGAATATACTCCCTCTTTTTCCAAAGTCCATGGTCTTGTGTGCTGTGCTGCTTCCAGGGAATTTTCTATTGGGATTTAGAGCAGTGATCCATGATCCCTGATTTGCCCTCCTCTTTTTAAAAATTGAGTTTTGATTCATATGCCATAAAACACACCCTTCTAAAACGCACAGTTCACTGGGTTTTAGTATAAGCACAAGGTGTACAACCATTGTCACTAATTCCAGACTTTTTTGTTACCCCAAAGAGAAATCCATACTCATTAGCTGTCACTCCTCACTTCCCCCTGCCCTCCAGCCCCTGAAAGCCATGAATTTACTTTCCATCCCTATGGATTTGCCTATTCTAGGCATTTCATATAAATGCATAACATTATGTGGCCTTTGTGTCAGACTTCTTTCACTGAGCATCATGTTTTCAAGATTCATCCATGTTGCAGCATATATCAGTCCTTCATTCCTTTTTATGTCTGAACAATATTCTGTTGTATGGATATGCCACATTTTGTCTATCCATTCATCAGTCAATGGACATTTGGGTTATTTCCAAATTTTAGCAGTTATGAATAATGCTGCTGTGAACATTTATGTGTAAGTTTTTTGTGTGAACATATGTTTTCAGTTCTCTTGGGTATGCATATAGCTAGGAGTGGAATTGCTGGGTCATATGTGAACTCTCTATTGAGCTTTTTGACTAACTGCCAGACTGTTTTCCACAATAATGGCACCCTCTTACATTCCCACCTGCATTTTTCTCCATATACTTGCCATAGCTTGTTATTGATTTACTGAATTCTTGCAATCCTAAATTAATTGAAGGGGAAATCACCAGATTCTCAAAGATGATTCCAAATAAGATGTCCTTTAATTTTCTAAAGAAATGAGCGGGCTTCTATATGCTGCTGTGAAAAGGACACCAGACTTGGCTTTTCTGTCATTACCTATCATTCTCTATTATTAACTGTGTGACCCTGTGGTATGATCCAGTCCTTCAGATTCTCAGCTGGAGATTTGAGATAATAAGTCCTGACGTGGACCCTCTCCTATCCTCCCCAGTCAGTCAATCAGTCAGTCAATCCTGACTCACTTCCCTGGTGGTCCTGGCATGAAGCTAAAACCAAATAGCTATGTCATGAGGAAGAACTTTCACAGATGAAACAGTTGCCACTGAGTTAATGAAGCTGAAGGACGAGCACCCTCTCTTACATGGGCCCTGGGTTCTGTCCACTCTGTAACCCTTCTCCTGTAGTGGAGTGGCACTGGAGTGGCCAAGGGCATGTTGAGTCAGAGCTAAAGTTTAGTTGAGCTGCGTTCTAAATGACTTGTTTCTAATGAGATGAGTTCCAGATATCAAGAAGGTCATGGCAGTATCTTCACTTATTCAACTGCAAACTGTACTGTATCCAGTACCTGTACTAAATGCTGGGGTGCAAGCCACCAACTTCAACACGACCCTATTGGAAGACAATATTAAGTCGTGGAAGACAGTACATCTTTAATTATTTGTCTATTCTACAAACAAGTTTATTTTTTTTTTATTTTTTTTTAACGTTTATTTATTTTTTTGGGACAGAGAGAGACAGAGCATGAACGGGGGAGGGGCAGAGAGAGAGGGAGACACAGAATCAGAAACAGGCTCCAGGCTCTGAACCATCAGCCCAGAGCCCGACGCGGGGCTCGAACTCACGGACCGCGAGATCGTGACCTGGCTGAAGTCGGACGCTTAACCGACTGCGCCACCCAGGCGCCCCCCCCCCCTTTTTTTTTTTTTTTTAACTACAAACAAGTTTAATTGGAATCTAAAAACAGCAAGGGATGAAAGCCCGGTTCATTAGGGACCCACTAACTGTAAAGGGCAGATAAAAACCTTTTAATTTTGTATAAGGTCATTAGAAATTTTAAAACATCCCTGACAGAGCTGACTTAAAATATGTAAAGACACAGAAGAACCAACATAACTAATAAGCCTGAAGAAATAGATACATACCACATTTCGTCTCCAACACATAGAATATGTATATGTTGATCATACATTGTATGTTTATTAAAATTGGCCATGTTCTAGGCCATAGAAAAAGGTCTAATTTATTCCAAAGAGTCAATATCATGCAAACTATGTTCTGTGATCATGTAACAAAATTAAAAATTGCTAATAATAAAAGTTAAACATTTTCCATTTCCTGGAAACCAACAAACAATAAACAACCAAAACCAAAGAGAGGCCCCCAAATCTTTGGGTTAAAGGGATCAATATATGTCAAAATTCATGAGGCACAGCCAAAGCAGCATTTAGAGGGAAACTTATAGTTTTAAATACACATATCAGGAAACGGGAACATTTGAAGGCAAATAAACAAAGCACTGGGTTACAATAGTTTGAAGAAGATAATAGAGTGAACTCTACGAGTGGGGGATATAGAAATTATAGTGTAATTCACACTGTGACTTATTCATGCACAGGATGGCGAGGGAACCCACCGGAGAGGCAGCTAACCTGGAGAGATGACTATTTGAGTTTGATGGATTATGAGGAATTAGATAAGGAAGTTGTGGGAAAACAGAGAGCACGTGCACTGAGGTGAGGAGGTGAGTTGGTTGTGCCCAGCTGCAGTGAGGGGCTCCTGTGAAGAAGTGGCCAGAGAGAAGTCGGGGTCGTGTCAGACCATGAAAACTTTGTTATGAAATCAATAGGGAGGCCTAACACATTTTTTTTTTTTTGAATGAGAGGATGATGATGATCAGTATAGGGAAGAGGCTAAGGGTATGAGCGCCATAGTATATAGACTTACAGAATCACTATATTGTATGCCTGAAACTAATATAACAGTGTGTCAAGTAGGCTTCAATTAAAAAAATAAAAAATAAGGGTGTCTGGATGGCTCAGTTGGTTATCCAACTCTTGATTTCAGCTCAGATCATGATCTCACAGTTCTTGGGTTCAAGCCCAGAATGGGGTTCCTCTGCACTGACAGTGTGGAGCCTGCTTGGGATTCTCTCTCTCTGCCTCTCCCCCGCTCATGCTCTCTGTTTCTCTCAAAATAAATAAATAAACAAACAAAAAAAAAAAGGAGTATGAGCTCTAGAGTCAGCTGGTGCCGAGTTTGAATCTCATGCATTCAAACTGTGGGATTCAAGCTGTGTGTTCATGAACAAACCACTTACCCTCTGTAAGCCTTAATTTCCTCATCTTAAGTGGATAGGAATAGTAGTTACCTGATAAGTGTTTTGGGTATATAGAACACTTAGTGCAGTACCTGGCAGAGAGTTAGGGTTTATTTGCTGTGTTAGTACAATTGTTCATAGCATACCTATTACTATCCAAAGTGTCTGTTTGGCTGATAAATCATATGGTCAAAAATAGTTGGCAATCGTGGGTCAACTCTATGTGTGTGTGACTGTTTTAGAAAGATCATCCAGGATACACATTGGACACACACCCTGGATACACATAGTGGAAAGACACTAGTCTAGAGACAGAGAGGTCTGCTAGGAGGGGCTTGAATGAAGCAGGTGAGAACTGACTGGAGAGTTCAGAACACAGGTATATTTTTTCTTTTTAAAGGAAAGCAGGATTTATACAGCTGGTGACTCGTGATGCTCGTAGGCTTGTACTAATGTTTCTGAGTTAGATAACTTAGCGGATGGTGGTAGGGAATTCACCAAGGCGGGTTCTGCAGAAGGAGCACAAATTCGGGATGAAGGCCCACGGGATGGTGGATTTTGGGTATGTTGACTTCGAGATGCCTGAGGACTGCAATGCGGAGGAATTCATTAGAGTCAGAAAACAGAATCAGAAGTTCAGAGAGAGGCCAGGTCTGGAGATGGAGATATGGGTCTTATCTGTATGTGAGAGCAAACGAGATCACTCAGGGAGAGAAATGAAAAGTGAGAAGAGATGAGGCCTGGAGGCCAAGCCCACGGCACACTGCCAGTTCCGAGGTGTCCACGAAGGATGTTGTTGCCTGGGAGCTGGGGAAACCCAGGAGAAATGAGGGTCACAGGAGCCAAGGAGGACAGAGTCTCAAGAATCGGGAAGTCACCAGTGCTGTGGAAAGGTCAGATACAATGAGAGCAGGGACGTGCCACTCGGTTCAGCCATGTGAAGGCCACGGCGTCTATGGGAGGAAAGGTTCTGTGGGGTGGCTGGCTGGAAGCGAATTGCGGAAAGCGTGGTTTGAGTGGCAGTCCAAGGAGGCATGAAGTCAGGCTGTATTTATAAAACTTCTCAGAATTGTAGATTCAAGTCAAATCCATAATTCTGGTAATTAAAATAACATGTCAGAAAGTTCTGAGAGAATTCTCATGCCTGATGAATGAGTATCGATGGCTGTTATTTATGGTGCACTCTACGCCCACGCACTGCCCACATTGTCTTGTGTGACACAGTGAAGGTGTGAGGAAGGTGCCCCTTGGACAAATGCAGAAAGTCATGTGCAGGGGCCCCAAGTGACCTGCTCAACATCACACGACTGCTGCGTGATAGAGTTGCAAGTTGCACTCATCTCTGAACCACCCCAGAGGCCATGTTCATCCCTCTGAGCCTCAACTCCAACTCAGAAGTGGAGGAGGCGCAGAGAGAGAGGGAGGGAGAGAGAGGATACCAAGCAGCCCCACACTGTCAGCGTGGAGCCTGAGGTGGGGCTGGATTCCACGAACCGCAAGATCATGACCTGAGCCAAAGTCAAGAGTCGGATGCCCAACCGACTGAGCCACCAAGTCGCCCCCATCCCCACATTTTTAATTGTCTGAAAACAATTAATAACTACTTACATAGTAATCGCCTTTTCAAGCTAAAAATGCTGAAATTTCACATTATTGCCAAAAAAGGCAATCACTTGTTTTGTCACAGTATAACCTGGGGACAACAGTGACGTTAAAGACATTAAAAAAATTCATTGTTCTGTCTTGTGCTGAGAGCAAACAGTGGACAATGACCAGTCTTTCCAACCTGAGTCCTGCTTTAGGGGAACAAGGAAACTTTGTGTATCTTTCAGTCCCGGAAAAGGGGGGTCCTTGTCCCCGAGTAAAATAGCAAGTTTCATCTTAGCCTTCAAGAATGATGTCTTTTCATGTCTTCATGGTGTACCTGAAGCCTTGCCAAACTCTGGGGTGAGAAACCAAACCTGACTCACCCTGGCCAGTCTGCACGAGTCCCAGCCAAATAGGAGGCTCCTTCATCGGGATGATAACACCCTTGTCCTTGGGCCTCCTTTCGTGTATTATTCTTTACATCACATGCATGTTATATACAGCTTTTCATGTATCCCAAGATACAATTCAAAATGCACTGCTTAAAATGTAAACAAAATAAGACTAATCTTCCCAGAAGAAAAAGAAAAACTTTCAAATAGAGGGATGGATAAATAAAACAGAGGAATGGATAAAATAATACACTTTGTGGAATTCTGTACCGTTAAGAGTTGACTAGATCTCTTTGAATCAATTTGGGCGAAGCTCAAAAATACACTATTGCCCGAAAACAGCACACCGCAAAATGACATGCGGAGCATGATATTTATCCAAATGTAAAAATAACAACAGCAGCAAAAACCCGTATAGATTTTCCATGGTTATGGTCCATACAGTAAAAGTGTGTATTAAGAGTACATACCAGTCCTATAACCAGCTATTTCAGTGTCTGGGAGGTGGTGGTTGTGCTGGAGGAGTTGGGGTTGGTGGCCAATGAGGCAGAGACTCCTGCTTGATCCATAGCAGCTGTTCAAAAGTATGGTCTGGGGATCCCTAAAAGTTCCCATGATTCTTCCAGGGGGTCCTCAGAATCAAGACTATTTTCATAACAACATTACGATGTTCTTTGCCTTTTTCACGGTATCAGCATTTGCGCTGATGGCGTTAACCAGTGGTGCATAAAGCTGCTGGACTGTCAGTGTCATTGCGCCCTGCCCTGCCGGCTCATTTGAAGTGGAAAAATAAATGCCAGTTTCACTTAGGAGTGACTTAAGGAAATGATAAAAGTGATTAATTTTATTAGATCTTGGCCCTTATGTACACATATTTAAAATATATCCTGAGTAGGGGGCGCCTGGCTGGCTCAGTCGGTGGAACACGTGACTCTTGATCTCAGGGTTGTGTGTTTGAGCCCCACATTGGGTATCGAGGTTACTTAAAAATAAGAAACATCTTTGCAGCGCCTGGGTGGCTCAGCCAGTTGAGTGTCGGACTTGATCTCGGCTCAGGTCATGATCTCACAGTTTGTGAGATCCAGCCCACGTCTGGCTGTGTGCTGATAGTGTGGAGCCTGCTTGGGATTCTCTCTCCCTCTCTCTCTGCCCCTCCCCCACTTGTGCATGCTCTCTCTTTCCCTCGAAATAAAGAAATAAACCTAAAAAAAATTGAAAAACATCTTAAAAAAATACATATCCTAAGGAATGAAGTGTGTATAAAGTACTTTGCTACATTCTGAGATGCCATGGTTGTCTTTTTTAAAAGCACTTGTGTGTTAAGATCTCATTTAATCCCCCCCACACCCCTTTTTATGGAAAAGAAAGATTAGTAGACAAGCCGGGTTTATTCAGACTAGGGTGTCTGGGGAATATTTTCCTGGAAATGAATAAAATGAGCCTGTCTCTTTACGGAGGACAACTGACAGTATTTGTTAGCAGTGATAAAAATACACATTTTCAGCCAAAAATTTGAATTTTGGAAAACTTGTTTCTGGCCGCTGTGAGCTTGACAGCTTCTCAGTCCTTCAAGAATTTTCCAATGAGATTTGTGGTAATATTAACAAATGAGATTTTTTGATATTGTATAATGAAAAGAGCCAACATTTGGAAAATCTGCATAAGCTAGTGAACCAATATTTTCCAAAAGACTGCTGTGTTTCATTACCAAATCATTTAATTCTCTGCTTTTCTGCATCTTCAACTTGAAAAAAATATTTATTTGCTGCAAGGCGCTTATCTTGTAAGAAAGCTAGATCATTAGAGATAAAGTTATTTCGGGTCAGGGCAACAATTCCCAGCATGTGTAGCTCTGTAGAACTTTTACTTGCCTTTTGCTCCCAAATCTTATAGTGCATCTGCCTTTCCCCCCACTTCCCTTTTTTCCCCATTTCCTGCTTCCTGCCTGTGCCCCAACCAAAATGACAGGTGCATGAGGGTTGTTATTGTTGCTTGTGCGTGTGCACTCACACATGCACACGCGTGTGTGGGGGGGATGTAGCAGTTGGGAGGTAAACAAAATAATAGTGTTTTGTCTTTCCCCCATTTGTTGGCATTAATACAACTCCTCTCCTCTGTTCTGTTAAGAGAGAAACTTGGAGGGGTGCCTGGGTGGCTCGGTTGGTTAAACGTCCGACTTCAGCTCAGGTCATGATCTCACGGTCCGTGAGTTCGAGCCCTGCGTTGGGCTCTGGGCTGATGGCTCAGAGCCTGGAGCCTGTTTTGGATTCTGTGTCTCCCTCTCTCTCTGACCCTCCCCCATTCATGCTCTGTCTCTCTCTGTCTCAAAAATAAATAAACGTTAAAAAAAAAAAAAAGAGAGAGAACCTTGGAGGTCAGAGAAGAAATGTGATCATGGAGCCTTTCCCCAAATGTCTTAGGCAGAGGTATTTGGGATATCATAGAGACCTTTTAGAATAAGGAAGAAAAGAGGCAGCTATACCTCTAGAAATACAAAGCCAAGGTTGTTATTTTTCAAGGAGTGGGCCGGTGTCAAAGTCGCAGGAGAACACACATTCTTCCCATAGCTTGACTGGGAGACCTTGGAAGGGCAATAAATTCTTGTGGTTCCAAGTCATGTTCACCTTCTAGGAATTTAGGGAGAAAAACTGGTCACAGCATGGTAGGTGGGGAGAATTTGAACTGCAGTTGAAGCACCCACTATTTCTTGCCTCCTCCTGAGTCAGAATTAACGTTCACCTCCCCTCCTTCCCACAAGGGGAGTCAGCAGAAATGTGAGCTTGAGTTCATCACTGTGAGCCTGTCATGGGTGGTGTTTAGGCCCAGGCAAGACAAAAATCAACACCCCTGGTCCAGGACCCATGTCTGACGCAGCATCCTCAGCAACTTCTCAGAGACCTGTTGAGTTGCCCTTGTGGATGTTAATAACCGCAACACGTAATAGCTATTGAACACTCACTGTGCACCTGGAATGCTTATTTTATTAATCTCACAATAATCCTGTAAGGTTGTCATCCTGTGGCAGGGACTGGCTGGCTTCTCCTTGTGGGCACACAGCTAACCTCTATTTCCCAGACTCATTTGCGGTTAAGGATGGTGATATGACTGAGTTTTGAGTGTTGGTCAAAGGCTTGTTAGTGAAGGTGTTATTACTTCTAGGCCTGGCCTACACACTCCTCCCTCAACTCTGACCCTCCGTGTTCTTTTCTCCTCTGTCTTGTGAAGGCAAGCATGGAACTATACGCTAGAAGGAGTCTGACTTTTAAAAAAATTTCTTAAATGTTTATTTATTTTTGAGAGAGAGACAGAGCATGAGCAGGGTAGGGGCCGAGAGAGAGGGAGACACAGAATCTGAAGCAGGCTCCAGGCTCTGAGCTGTCAGCACAGAGCCCGACGCGGGGCTCAAACTCACAAACCATGAGACCATGACCTGGGCCAAAGTCAGATGCTTAACCCACTGAGCCACCCAGGCGCCCCAGAGGAGTCTGACTTTTGAATCACATCCTGGAGGACAACCACCACTCCATGCTACCCATTTTGAACTTCAAACAAGCAACAAATACATGTTTACTATGTGAAGCCAGTGAGAGTTTTGGAGTTTACTTATTATAGCAACTTTTGGTACTCACATTAATACTCACCCCCATTTTAGAGGTGAAAAAACTGAGCCTCAGAACATTTTATTTGTCCAAGGTCTTGCAAGCAATGCGAAATCTACATAAGCTTGAATTGTGTGTGTTTTCTTGGGAATGAAGTGGCAAGAATGTCAGTCAGGTAGTGGTGGGAAGTTGTGTGTGTGTGTGTGTGTGTGTGTGTGTGTGTGTGTGTGTGTAGTATAGGTCTACCAGTGTGTGTGGGCTCTGGGGTCCCCAAAGTCCCTCTCAATCTCCAGCAGGAGTGAGAAACATGAGTTTCAGAGACCACACTGTGCCCTAGGCAAGGGGTTCAGGCTGCACCAGGTACTTCTGCTTCTGGGCATGGCTGAGCGAGAAGCGGTGACCCCAAAAGCAACTGAAACTTCATCCCCCATGTGGCTGCTGCTGTGTGGCTGACTGACAGGATCCCAGCCCTTATCTGAGATGTAGGGGGCCTGGTCAAGGACCACGCCGACCTGCAGGAGAATGTAACACTGTTAAGATGTCTGCCTTTCCCAGGAGTATCACTTTCAGGAGGCTGGCAGGATGTGGAAGGAAACAATCTCGGCACTTACCTGGCCCTGCCCTCACCCTGCTGTGTGGAATTTCCACCGGAGCAGGCAGAAAACCAGCACCCCACCGCCTTCCCGCCCCACCGTCCACTTTTTAGCCAAGTTACCAAGGCTGCCCTGCCTTTTTTCTCATAACTGTGTCAGCATGCAACCGTGAGTTTGTGAGGAGAGAAGTAACTTGAGGGGGTCACATAGCTTGCTAGTGGCATATTTGAGCTGCTACTGTATGCTCAGCGTTGTCTCATTGTTGCAGGATCGTGTTCCCAAGGAGACACTGAGACTCTGAGGCCTTCCTGAGAAAAATTTATTGGATAGTCCCTTGGGAACATACCCGTAAGGGAGCGAAAGAGGCATGGCTGGGCAGAAGGAGAAGTTGAACGGTGATTTAGTTGCAATGGAGACCCCAGCTGATCCCACAGGGAGCGCTGAAACTGAGGGGGCCCTCCAGAGATGTTCCACATTGAGGCAAGAGGGCTGAGGCTTTGTATCCCCACGTGGCCTGGGAGTTGTAAGCCGGCTGCTCCTGGTGGGGGTGTGGGTAGGGGTAGGTCATATCCGGGGGGTGAGGCAGCTCCCTTTGGCATGGGGCTGGCTCCAGGGAGGGGCTGTACTGTGAACTGGGGGAACAGGTGCCCCATTCCTAGATCATGGAGGGGATCTGGAAGGAAGACTGCAGCATTTGCTACACTCATTTATACACACAGAAATTCTGAGATTGTGGATGGTGGAAATTAGAGCTTAGGGAAATTATGTCACTTGGGGTCACATAGCCACTAAGTGAACTAGAGAAATGTACGTCTCTAGTCTCAGCCTTTTATCTCCAAGTCTCAAAGTGGTTGGGAACCACAACAGAGAGGGCAGACAAGGTTGATCTTGAGACTGATGGTCTTCCCAGTTTAGGGAAGTGGCCTGAGTGAATGCTTGGCCAGGGCTGAGTTGACCCCTGGAGTGTATGCTGGAAAAGGAGAGAAAAATTAGTGGGGCCAAGGGCAGGCAATGAAGGACTTGGTAGTGAGGGCAAAGGATGGGACAGGAAAGCTTGGTGCTGATTTCGAGAGAGCCTGGTCTCCCAGGAGGAGCTGAGGAAGCCCTGTGACCACTGAGAAATTCAGTTCTCTGTGGTCAGGGTCTTGGGAGCAACCGTGGGTGAGGTGGAGAGGAGGGCCCATCCTAAAAGTTCCCAAAGAACACTTCCTTCCCCCCAGTAGACCCTCCCTCCACTGCCCTCATGGATATAAATGCCTTAAATGATGGATGACATATAAGCAGGTGGCCCTAGCACGTAGGAGGCATATATCCTGCCAGGAAAAAAAAATGTGAAAGAATTAGAAATGGGCAAAAAAGATGACTGGGTGTCTTGTCTGGCACCTTTTCTGGTTATCTGCATCTTTCATTGCTTTGAAGCTTTTTTGTCCCTTTGTAGAAAAGTGATAGTAATGCAAATGATCCTTGCCCATAGAGATGCAAATGAAGTTTGTCCAGTGGAGATGCAGTTGGTTATTGCACTGTGGATGTTGGCTACGTTTGCATTTATTTGTAAATTCATCTCAGCATTCCAACTGCCTTGCTGTGTGTGCTCTTTGAATGCTCTTGATCTGGTTGTTAACACCTTACGGTTCTCGCTCGTATTAGTGATGAAATAAATTTTTGACACGTGCTCATTAAAACAACAAAACAAAAAAGGGAAAACCCTTCCAGCTCCCCTTCCTCTGAGTTGCCCTAAAACTGGGGAAAGTTAAGCTACACCCTACAGAGACCTCTGGAGACTACTGGATGGGGGCGGTGCTGAGGGGGTGGTGGGAACTCAGCACCCTCATGTCAATTAGAGAAGGTGTGTGTGTGTCTCCGTTTGTCTTGTTTCCCACAGAGGGCATCCTCATGAGATTTTATTGGAACCAAAGTGGCATGGGTTGAATGGTGTCCGTCTAAAAGATGTTGAAGTCCTAATGCCCAGTACCTGTTGAATGTACCTTTGTTGGAAATAGGGTCTTTGAAGATGTTCAAGTTAGGATGAGTCATTAGGGTGGGCTTTAATCCAATATGACTGTACCCTTGTAAAAGGGACATTTGAACACAGAGATAGACACACATATAGGGAGAATGCCATATGAAACAGGCAGAGATTGGGCTGGTGGCATCTACGAGCTGAGGAATGTCAGAGATTGCCAGCAAACTACCATGAGCTAGATGAGAGGCATGGAGAAGATTCTCCCTCACAGCCCTTAGAAAGAACCAAGTGCCAACACCTTGACCTTGGACTTCCAAGCCTTCGGAACAGTGAGGCAATACATTTCTGTCGTTTAAGCCACCCAATTGTTGTACTTTGTTATGGCAACTCTGGGAAACTAACACACAAGTCTTCTATCGCTACATGCGGTGTGAACCACCAGATTTTGGCTTGCTACCCCCTCTTCGCCGAGAGAAGTGGAATTAGGACTGTAGAGTGTTATAGGATCACAAGTACCTTAAATACAGCCACCGTTCAAGTGGGGAGGCACTTCATCTTTTTGGTTGTAAAATTCTTCGGGAAAATATGAAATCTAAAATAGCACGCTCAGCTGCAGTTTGACATTGTGTAATTACAGCCCTCCTGTTTGTTGTAGGCAAAAGAAGAGACCCTCCCTGTGTCTTAACAAAAGGAACAGATTGTTGCCTGAATGGCACCCTCTTACTGTGTCCTCAATTTCCCAATCAGAACTGTCAGATGTTGCACTTAATTAAGCTGTCTTCCCAGCCTCCTGGCATCCGACAGGTTCCCATAGTAATTACTGAGGTTTCCAAGTAGGGCTGGCTTTCCTGTGTTTCTGCACACTCTCATGGCAGGCAGGGGTGGCTTGGGCTTGAAGTGGGAACGTCCCATGCGGCTTGCAAGGGGTGTCTGGCTGTTCTCTAGGAGCTGGGGGCTGTGGGAGGAGGGTAAGTGGGTAGTGAACCTGGGGAATCAGTCTCGTGGTTTTCTTAGGCTGAAGAGCTGCCAGCTGGTCAGTTCTCCTCTCTGCTTAATAATCCATGTGATGCCTATCAGAAGCCCATGCGTTGCCCGCATTCCCTAGATTGATTAAACATTTCGCTCTGATGGAGATCTGATCACTTGTTTTCCTGCAAGAGCTCAAGTCAGTGCCCAAAGCTGGATGATGGGGAGGACAGAGGTAAGGCAGGAAAAGGGAATTATGATTCTGTTTTGCATCTTCCTTGCTTGCTGCAGAAACCTTGGCTGAAGGGGCTTCAGCTTCCCTAGGATGATCATACCTCATTCCCTAGACCCCTCTCTTTTTTCCTCCCATGGTCTCCTTAGGCTTAGAGTTCCCATTTCATTTTGAGGACCTAGCACACCCTGCCCACAGGGCAAAAAACCACCCAGACCCCGCTTGTGTCCTATAAGTCCTGACACTCTGGCCTTCTGCTGGAGCTTGATGGGGCCTCCTCTGGGTGTCCCAGGGTATGTCTCCTGTGATTTCTTTGAACTGTCAGTTCTTTTGTCACTTCTAATCTTCTGTCCATGCACTTCTCTCTTGCCTACAGAGGACTCTTCTGATGCCTTTGCCCTTGAGACTTCATAAAGTGGCTCTTCACCCCTGCTGTGGCTGTGAGCGCCCACAGAGTGATGCTGGTGTCCATGGCGAGGCCCCAGGGGTGCGTCTGGTGCCATCACTGCACCGCCTGATGTTGTCACTTCTAGCAAAGATTAGCGAGGAGGATTTCTCCCCACTGTGTACCGTACTTTGTCTTTTGTCTAAGTTTTAGTTCGTGTTAACACTACAAAGAAAATATGTGCCGGGCTTGCGCAGCCCCGAGCTCACCCCGAGGCCAGTGCCAGCGCCAGCACACTGGGGACAGGCCGGGAACACATTCATGTTGGGGCCTGGAGCCTTGGCTGTGGAGTCCTGTGACCACAGGGATAAATGGGCTGAGAGGACAGAGAGTGATGGTTTCATTGTAGACCTATCTCCATCAGGTGTCTGCACTTCTCATCACAAAAGAGATGATATAGGAGGTTTTGGCTTTTCCTAGCACAAAGCGCAAAGTATTCCCCAAGTCCTTCTGACATGCAGACTTGGTAGCTGCTTAGTAAATGTGTATCCAAACACCTGCAGGGCCAAATATTTCCAGTCACTTGTGTTCTCTGAGCCAAACCTTTCACTGTCTTTCTCCTGCTGAGAAGATGCTTCCAGAACAGACAAGCCTATCTATCTCTAAGTGAATGTAGCAGAAGCAGTAGGTTAGATTGGCAAAGCCAAAATCGCAGTTAAAAAATCCACCCAACAGGAACTCATGCATTGTTTTGGGAGCTAGAGTGCTACTCTGAATGATATTTTCTCCTGTGTTAAAAACCATTTTTGACCCTCGACTTAGCCAATCCTTATGTTTCGGTTGTAAGTAAAGGTTATCTAAGAATGTGGAAGTTGCCCAGATCTGAAGATTTCTCAGTCTCTGAGGAAATCCAGCCTGCGTGAAATATGGGACTTGGTGTTCATTCACTTGGCCTTGCCCTTGGAACTGTCAATGAGACCTCACTCAAAGGGGATACTCAGAGTTTCTTATAATGGCATCGATAATGCATAGCAGTCAAGGTCCTATCAGGAGACAGAAACCACATCTCATTTTTATCTTTATCTTTATCTTTATCTTTATCTTTATCTTTATTTTACTTCTATTCTATTCTATTCTATTCTATTCTATTCTATTCTATTCTATT
>NW_024412401.1:33886882-33933137 GCF_014898765.1 Herpailurus yagouaroundi
TTCTATTCTATTCTATTCTATTCTATTCTATTCTATTCTATTCTATTCTATTCTTTCTTTTAAATACCATGGGTGATGCTCATGGTCCAGGGCCTAGTCCTGGTGGGTGGAGTGTGGAGTTTTCCGGGAAGGGAAGCTGGACATGGCTGGAGGCCTCAGGGCGTGCTTGTGGCGTTGGGTGTATGTGGGAGTAAGTCTGAGTCTAGATAGAGGGGCAGGATGAGAGTGCCCTGGGATGTGGAACAAATAGGCATCATGGTGCTGATGTCTCCTTCCCTTTCTCCAGGTTAGTGTGTGGCATTTTCTGGCCTCCATCTGACGCCCCAGGTAACCCTTTACAACTCAGGGCTTGGTGTATGGGGTCCATTCTGTCTTCTCTTTTTGCAAGAAGGTGAGGCTTTGCCCCTTGTCCCCGAGCCTCCCGACCACTAGAGGCCAGGTCAAGTTACCTTTCTGTGAACCACTTGGCTTTAGGGTTGGCCCCTGGGTCAAGCCGAGTGCTGGATATCTCTCCTTCATTGCATCAGTGAATTTTCTTTCTTGCTTTCTAATTCATATATGTTTTGAAAAAAGTTCTCATTTTGAGAGACTTGTGCATTTTATCTTGGGTATCTACATGCTTGTAGCTGAGATGAGAGATGCTTCTACAATAGGTCAGTGTTTTATGGTGACCCAGAGTGTCCAGAAGAGTTCTGCCAGCAGCTGGAGAGACGGAGAATGGGAGACGTATGCAAAGGGAATGTTAGGGTATTTAGATGGGGACTAAGAGTGTGGTCTTCGGCCTGCCACTGATAATGATTTGAATTGTTTTTAATTACCTTTGTTTATCAAACTATAGTTTATTTGATTACAACCTCATGCACCAAATGGAGTCTCACCAAGCTCTAGTTATATTTGAGATAGGACTTTAGGTCTCTAATGATGGCGATTGTGAGTTCATTTATCTCAATATTTGCCGCATGGTAGATCCTCAATACGTATTTGCAGAAGAAACGCATGCATGCGTGAATGAAAGAGTGTCAGTTTGCTAGGACAAAAATCTTACAATTGGGGTCTCCCATCCTTTTTTTCTTGTAATGTTTTATTTATTTTTGAGACAGAGAGAGACAGAGCATGAATGGGGGAGGGTCAGAGAGAGAGGGAGACACAGAATCTGAAGCAGGCTCCAGGCTCTGAGCTGTCAGCACAGAGCCCGACGCGGGGCTCGAACCCATGGACCGCGAGATCATGACCTGAGCCGAAGTCGGATGCTCAACCGACTGAGCCACCCAGGCGCCCCTGGGGTCTCCCATCCTTAGTAATTTGACAACTCTGATGACTTGAGGAGGTGCTGTGACATTGACCAGCAGCCCCAAATTAAGTTAATAATAAACAAAGGCAATTCTTGACAGAGGGGGACACCTGCAAACTGAGAACAGTAAAACTAGAAAGCAGGAGATTGAAAAAACGTTTCTCCAAGAAAGTGACACATTGAAGGCAACTTAAAAAAAGAAAGGCATTGATGACCTTATGGTAGAAATTGCTTTATTGTCCCTCTGAAGAAAAATCAATGAGAATTTTAGAGTGAAAAGAGAGGAATCATGAGTTTCTCAGCCTACGTTGTCTGCCAGGTATAATGACAGCTTTGCCTCAGGGGAGGCTTTCACAGTGACAGGAAAAAGGTGGCTTCACTGGGTAAGTGGCAGGCCAGCTGGGGACTAGTCCTGATGGACCGAATGGCAGGTTTTCAGAACAGGAAGCTGACTCAGAAAAAATGTATGCTTAGATGTTGTGGGGAAAGGAAAGTGAACCCAGTAAAAGAGATCTTTGATTCAAGAAAGGAGGAAGAACCTGATAATCACATTAAGTTGATGAGAACAAGTAGCAGGGAGACAGGTGTGAGAACAGAAACTAAATCAAGGGCAGTTATCAGTGAAATGGGATCAGAGAGGAAGCCCTGGACAGTGGACCACACTTGGGAAGAGAGTGGGGACAGGAAGCTTGGGAGGAAGGGATCCCATTAGGGAAAAAAGGAGAAAGTGACATGGTCATAGGTTAGCCCCAGGCTGCTGACAAAGAAGGGAGAATGATTCCAATCTGTTGTTTCATTCTCTCCCTCAAGGATATGGTCTTCAAACTGGAAAGGGTAGAACAAAGTGTGTGAAAAGGGAACTGCAACTAAATATGGTTTAGGCAATAGTGAGAGCTAGGCCCAGATAAGCATATTCTGGAGATTAAAGGACTAGAACCGTATGAAGTTGTTGTCAACAGTCTATGAGAGATCATACTGAAAATTGGTGCTGTCCAGTAGATTGGAGGGCAGTTGTCATAGTCCGTATGGACTGCTGTAACAAAATACCATAGACTAGGTGGTTTATAAACAGAAAACATGGAGGCTGGGAATCCAAGATTAAGGTGCAGGCAGAATTTGGTGTCTGGTGAGGAACTGCTTCCTACTTCATATGTGGCTGTCTTCTCCCTATGTCCTCACGTAGCAGAAGGGGCAAGGGAACTCTCTGGGGTCTCCTCTAGAAGGGCACTATTCCCATTTATGAGGACCCCACCCTCGTGACACAGTCACCTCCCGAAGACCCTCCCCACTAAATACCCTCACACTGGGGATTAGGTTTTAACATAGAATTTTGGGGGGACCCAAACATTCAGTTATAGTGTGAGTTAATGTAATTTTCAGCAAAGCCACCACTGGCTCATATGAAGCCTTTGTGTGACATAGCAAAAGTAACCTCTTTCTTTCTTTAAAAAAAAATGTGTATTTATTTGAGAGAGAGAGAGACAGAGAGAGAGAGAGAGAGAGAGAGAGCACTCAGCGTGGAACCTGACACGGGGGCTTGATCTCACGACTGTGAGGTCATGACCTGAGCCAGAATCAAGAGTTAGATGCTTAACCAACTGAGTCATCCAGATGCCCCCAAAAGGCACCTCTTTCTCAACATACTTGCTTCCATCTTTTGAAAAATTATCGTGATGTGATTTTTAGAGAATAGGACGCTTCATGGCCTTCTACCATGTGAGAAATAATCCCACTGACCCAATCAAAAGAAGGACATGGAGACTCAGCACAGTGAAGCAAGGCTTTAATTAACGTTCTTGCAAGAGCCGGTATTTGAGGGACAGGCACAGTTGGGGCACTTACAGCAGGCAATTTATCTGCTAGTGTGAAGTCCTTCCCCTGACTCCTCATTGGCTGAGCACTACAGAGGTTACAGCCTTACCCAGAAGTCACTTATGCCCATATAGGGCAAAAAGTAGTCTGATTGGAACAAATGTGCATTCCCTGAGGTGATACAGAGACTTCAGTTCCTTGGTGCATGCTCATTGCAAAGCCCATGAAAAATAAGCCCCTGAAATGGAGAGGAGAAAAAGAACCAGGAAGTGAAGTGTCTAAGGGTTTGGGACTCCATTGTTGGAGGGGGTTTGCACATATCCCCAACAGGCTGTAAACCTATTCAAATCTACAATATCTACAGGCATGTGGTCTTTCTATATATATGTCACTCTTAAGTAATATATTGCCTGCACACTTTGCATATAATCTCTGATTTTCAGGACAGGAAAAGGGTGGATTACAGAATTGTAGAACAGGAATATGATGTGATCCTTGGAAAAACTGAAGAACATTCAACTATCCTACTTGGGAACAGTTAGAAAATAATGTGGTGGTCAATAGAACTCATCAGGAATTTAGATTAATGGAGAAAAGTTAACTTGGAGAGAGGTGTCTAGGGCAGGCGACAGTGCTGTGCCCTCAGTTCTGCCTTATTTAGCAATTTCTAGATGGCACATGCCTCACATTTTCAGATGTGATGTTAAAAGGAGTTAGAAATATAGAAATGTGCTGGGTAGTAGAATTGGGGTGTACAAAATGTTGACAGAGCAATATGATAGACTAATCTGTTAAAATTATATTTAATTGGGAGAACTTGTAGATGTCAACCCTTCCGTGTGAAAACAATGTCACAAGTATAGGATGGAGGAAAGATGCGGTTTAAGAGAAGCATGTGTGAAAGAGAATTTCTGTTGCCAGGAATCTCAACATAAGTAACTGGTGAAAAGTGATCCGTCTAAGAGTTTTAGGGGTATGAAGCCACATCAGGGGAAGTAGAATTATTAGAATGGCAGAGATTAGGGTCCTTTCCTGCTCGTTAAAATCTCAGACCATGATTTTACATGTCGTTCTGTGTTCTACGCATGAAGATAGATATAACTAAACTGGAATGAATTCAAGTGTTTGTCTAGGAAAGGGACAAAATTTGAAATTTTCAATTTCAAAACCCTGACTGGGTTTGACCAAGTAGTATCCCCCTTACCTAGGGTTTTGCTTTCCATTGTTTCAGTTACCGTGTCAACGGCCTTGGGGAAGCGGATGCTCCTCCTTCTGTTGAATCTTCAGAGCGTCAATGGCAACGTTGTGTCACGTGACGTCACAATGCTTGCATCATCCACCTCGTTTGTCTCATCATGGGGGCATCTTGTCATCTCATATCATCTAAGAAGAAGGGTGAGTACAGCACAATATATCTTGAGAGAGACGTATTCACATAACTTTTATTACAGTGTATTGTTACATTTGTTCTATTTTATTATTAGTTATTGTTGTGCCTAATTTATGCACTCAGCTTCATCACAGATACGGAGCTATAGGAAGAAACATTAGTGTGTGTAGGGTGGAGTACCATCTGTGGTTTCAGGCCTCCACTGGGGGTCTTGGAACGTATCCTCCTCAGGTAAAAGGGGATGACTGTATGTTGTTTGCATAGTAGTCTAAGGAATTGGACACACTAGCTTGTGTGACAGGAAAAATTATAAAAGAAAAAAATTACTTGTAATTCATAGTTTTCCCATTGAATGGTTGTGGTTGAACACTGCTTTGTTTGCTGAAATCAAAGCCGTCCTGGGATATTAACTTTCGGCATTCTGGGATTCTAGGAGAAACTGATTACAGGGCAGCCAGGAGGAAGGTTGGAAGAAGGCATGTGTTGCATGGGGATTAGTGGGGTGGGAGATCCTCCCTCCACCATATCGACAAAATCTGGGAGAGTTTATATTGCTTATTCTGGATTCTGAAGAATATTTGGTGCTGCAGGCTGAGAAGAAATGTTGAGTTGAGTCCTGCTTCAAGGTGGGCTAGGTCACCTTGGAAAAGAATTCTTTGTAGGGAAAGTAATGGTTACAAAAGGCCATACATTGGAAAAATTAGTAGCAGTTGCTTCCTGAAATCTTTTTTGATCTGTAACAATCCCCCTCCCCCTCTCAGCACCTCTGCCATGCTATTCATCTGTGGAAGAAATATGGTCATTTCTCCTGCAGAAATTCCTACATTTCAGATTTGATTAGTTGCTTCTTGTGTGTTGGTATCCTAATGAGTTGAAATCCTAGCAACCTCCAAAAGTGATCAATGTGTATTTTATTACCATTATTTTAATGACCATATAACCTGGGCAGCACCCTCAGATGGTTTTCTTGTTTCCTTAATGCTTGGCAGACATTCCCTGGAGAGACTCAATCTTTACTCACCAGGTTTCCACTGTTTATTCCTCCATAAAGCAGTTACAGGTGGGACCGCTAATGGTGGTAGCTATCTATCAGAGTCGCTAAGTGGACTGGCCTTGGGCTCTTGTAGATCTAGGTCCAACTCCTGACTCCATCACTTAGTGGGAGTGTGACTGTGTGACCTTAGTCACATCACCAGACTTCTCCGAGCCTCAGTTTCTCTTCCGTAAAAACATGAGAAAATAATGTTCACTTCAAGTATTGTGTTAAATGAGATAATGTGTGTGAGGCACTTATCACAGGGCCTGGCAAGTAGTTTGGGTTGGAAAAATGGGAACCGTTATTATGAGAAACCTCTTAAAACAGACTTTCACCTCATCGATCCATCCAGACACACAGGAGTCCCTGCCAAATGTCAGTCCTTCCGCCCTGCCTGTCCCACGGTGGTTTGGCTAGCTCAGTCCTGCATCAGAATTCACTTGTAGCTTTATTCGTCAGCAGATCAGGCAGCTGGGTCCTTTACACCTGTCCTGAAGAGAACCCCCCTCCCTTACTGTGCTCATCAATAGTATTTCTTCATATTGAAGTTATTTGTTATACACTTACCTTTCTTTAAATGTGTATGTTGTGGTGGACTTTATGCATGAAAATAAAAAATTATTTCTCGCAGTCATGGAACATTTGCCTTTCCTGACTCCCTCTCCATCCTTTATACTGCTCCGTGTTGGGAGGCTGACCCTACATCCGCCTCCTCTGTGACTACCTTGGAGGGCTTTCTTGCCCTCTGGCTTCTGGCTGGGTTTGACTAATGAGAGGCACAGGCTGGGGACCTGATTTTATTCCTGTCACTCCCTCCCTGCTGGGTCACTGTGGCTTGGCCGTGTCTCCCTAATGCAGGCTACAGCTCCTGTCTAGTGGCTCTCTCCATACGCTGTCTCTAGTTTCCGGTGTGTATTCACTCTCCATCAGGCCTGGGGAGGGTTAAAGTGTGTCTAAGTGTGTGAGCACATAGAAGACTAGAAGTTCCTGTAAGTTCTTTATAGGATTGTAGTTGATTTTGACTTAATTTATGATTTTATGTTCCCAAATTAAAAACATAAAAACAGGTGGAGTTTGCAAGAATAAAAGGAACACATTTCATTATTTTTGTGTCATTTAAATGCGTTTTCTACTTGATATCATGAATGTCTATTACAACAATACCAAAAGAGTTACTTTGGGCAGGTGATCTTTTCTATTTGTACAGTGATATGATGTCTGTAATTTGCTTTAAATGACTTCAGCATGGGTGTGTGTGTGTGTGTGTGTGTGTGTGAGAGAGAGAGAGAGAGAGAGAGAGACAGAGAGAGAGAGAGAGAGAGAGAGAGAGAGAGAGAAAATCTGAACTACTTTCTAAGGTCCTCATCAGTGATCCATTCTCCAGGGGTGATCAACTGCATTTCATTTTCAAGTCCATACCCCACAGGCACCTGCTATGGCACTTAAGTTGTCTATATCTCAATCACCACCAGAGACTTTATTAATTAACATAATGAATGTCAAAAATGGGTTTTCATGGATGAACTTTATGTCTTGTTAATCTGCATAACAGATGTTAGAAATAAGCTTTTCTTAGTAAAATTCAATGTTCTCCAGGGGCACCTGGGTGACTCAGTCAGTTAAGCGTCTGACTTCGGCTCAGGTCATGATCTTGTGGTTTGTGAGTTTCTGCCCCATGTTGGGCTCTGTGTTGACGGCTCAGAGCCTGGAGCCTACTTCAGATTCTGTGTGTGTCTCTCTCTGCCCATCTCCCGCTCATGCTCTGTCTCTCAAAAATAAATAAACACTAAAAATTTTTTTAAAAAATGAATATTTTCCAGATATGGCAATTGGCTGTAATATTTTAGAGATAGTTGCTACCTTAGCAAGTCTGATAGCCTGTTCTTTTGGGGATGGCCCTTGAGGTTTGGTCCCTAAGTGGTCCTGTGTTGAACCAGAGTGGGATGATTTTGATTGCTTTCTGTGGACAATAGGATGGCAGAATCCTGCCTCTGGAATATTGTGGTATCTGCTTCTGGTTAATGTTCCTTGCAAGGTGGGGTCAGAGTACCTATAAACTGAAAGGGGTTGTATGATGTTTTATGCCTACTTACTAATAAAGGTTTGTTTAATCAATATCTGTACATGGGGCAGAATTTAGTCTGAGACTTGCTTTCATAAAAACCTGGGTGAGTAGCTGATTCCTACTCCCTGAACTTTTTGGTTTGGACAAGACAATGAACTAGAGAGTCTTGGATGACCAATGCTGCTTAAGTTCATTTACAACATAGAGCATTTGGATTCTTAACACACGGATATTCTCTACCAAGGTATTTGAAAACTATGATTGCCAAAGAACTACTTGAGGATTGAATCAGGATGGAAAGTGCTCTTTTACCAGTTGAAAATAAAATAACTAAAGGGTATGCAACAGAATGAGATATTCACTAAAAGCCAGAAAATTTGTTTATTATTGTCCACCGCACCCTATGCCTTTGTAGAGTTCCCAACACACACCTGCTCCTAAGTCTAGGGTGTTGCAGATAGGGAAGAGATCAGAACCCCAGTTAGGCAGGAGCTTCCCAGAAGGTGGTCGTGACTGGAGGAGAATGGTGGACCCTCCCAGGTCAGAAGAGGAGGAGAGTGGTTATGAAAGTAATCTCAGGACTGAAAGGTAAATAGGGTTCCCTTCCAAATATCCCTGGGTATCTCCAAGAAACAGCACATAGACATAAATCGCCCAAGGCCTCAATGCCTCCTCAGGTTAAGAAATAAAGCATCAGTAATTGTGGGCATGTCAAATGTGAAATCCTAAGCTCATTTGCTTAGAATTTCTGAGTCGTCTTCAGTGTCTATCCTTGTAAAAGGCATCAATTATGAAGTCACATAGAAGCAATATCTTTATTACAATTCTTAAAACTAAAACTCTTGAGGCAGCTGAATAATATTGCCTATATAACTAAATGAGGTTAATTCATTCAGCATTTGATGATATATCTTATGGGCTAGCTTAATCTGATAAACCTTTCAGATGCAGTTTTGTTTTAAGAGGCGTCAGGCGACCAGCTTAGGAATAAGCAGAACTTTACTTTTTCTCTAAACCTTTCCATTGACTTGTCTTTCTCTGACCTGGATGAAACTTTGGGCAGTTCCCACAGCTTTTCCAAGAACTTTCAGGTGTTGGACATTGTCTAATTTTCCAGGCATTAGTTAAGTCCAGTCCTGTTGAATAGCAAACTTCAATCTTTCATCTAATTTAAAGCCTCTCCTCCCCCACAGTGTGGACCCCTGTCAGGCAGGAGGCTAGCAGTGGGGAGAAAGTGGGTGTGGTTGGATTCTTCACTGTCCTTCACTCTTATGCTATTTGTCCTCTGTTCTGTTGCTCTGGCTTCTCCAGGGTTCGGGCCAGAAAGAGAGAGAGAAGAGGCAGAAAATGCTTACTTTGACTGCTGTAGTTTATTTTATTTTATTTTTTTATTAAAAAAAATTTTTAATGTTTATTTATTTTTAACAGACAGAGAGAGACAGAGCATGAGTGGGGGAGGGGCAGAGAGAGAGACACAGAATCCGAAGCAGATTCCAGGCTCTGAGCCGTCAGCACAGAGCCCGATGCAGGGCTCGAACTCAGTGACCGCGAGATCATGACCCGAGCCGAGGTCGGACGCTCAACTGACTGAGTCACCCAGGCTCCCCTTGACGCTGTAGTTGTAATTCACATTGGTGCCCTTGGGTGGGGCCAGTGGATAACTGCCCACCTCTACACAGGTGTTCTCTTGGGTTCCTCAGAGATCTCCTTCCTGGAGCCCACCTGTTTCATTTCCTTGATATGGCACTTTCCTTGGAAAGTTCCTGACTCTCAGTGGCTCCCTCTACATCCTTTCTGGTGGGGTTGTCCCTCCAGATGACTTATCCCTTGTCCTGACAGATGACTGAGGCTTCTTCCCTTCTGAGGGATCCATATCTAATATGTGGGAAACATATGTGCATCTCTGGCCCCTCCACACTTTTCAAGTGCAAGCCAATTTCAGTGCAGCCTTCTTTATCCCCAGTGGTCCCTCCAGCCAGCCTTTCACATGTTGACAATATCAGGTATGGGACAGCTCCAAACTCTAGGACTTCAGACTGTAGGTCTAGTCTCATCACTAGGGTATTTGTATCAAGCTCTCAGAAACCTGAAAGTAGCTTCAGGTTGGTAGCCTTATGTGGCTTAAAGTGAAAACCACTTCCCCCTTCCTTCCTACTCCCTATTTGGAAGGGAGGAGAAATGCCACAGCACAACAAGCCTTTTTCTAAAAACAAAAACAAAAACAAAAACAAAAACAAAAGCAAAAAACCCAAAACACAACTGCCCCTTCCTGACTTCTGTGACATATCTGCAAGCCTGTCCCAATGTGAAGAGTGAAGGACTGAAAACCCCCTCATGTTTCCTAGCACATCCTATGAGAGTGATCTTGTCCTGACACCCTCTAACTTAAACTGTGCTTGCCCAGAGGCTGTTCTGTTCAACAGGAAACATTCCAGAGGAATCAGGATAATTAAGACTCTACTGCAGTAGAAGTGGGCGGGTAATGCCTGCTCTCAAAATCTATGGGGCCAACATCATCACATTCCCTGTGTGCGGCTGTGAAGAATTTAGAAACGTAAATACATCAAATACTCAGGGCTACTTACCTTTTGGGAAGTCTTTAGACACCTTCCTTTTGCATTGACTGCTAAATGGTTTCTGTCAACATCCTGGGCAAAGTTGGAGCTCCACCAGCCATCTCAGACTCTCCCTCTCTTTGAGACCCAAATCAGGCCAGAATAGGCAGTTCACTGAAAAGTCTTTATGGGACTATGATCTGCTTCCATGGCTTTCATCGAAGGCCTGTGTAATGAACAACTGTATATAATTTCTTTTTAGCTATACTAGAAATATCAGGAGAAAAGCAAGTTTAATGGAGACATAACGAACTACCTTTAATCTTCCTGTAAAATATCAAGGTTGTGAGATAAAGCTGGACATTCCGTGGGGGAAAAAAAGGCAGAGTCCAGAAACATCAACATTGCCTTACAATGCCTGTGACAAGAGACTACATCACAGGGAGACAGTGCAGGTGACTGCTGTGTCACATTTGGGGACAAATCCTATTGTAAATAGATAGAACAAACTTTGTAAAAGTTGTAATAATAGCCTCTGGGCCAGAATGGAAGAAGAAACAATTGGGAATATTGAGTTTAAATGGCAAGAACAAGAAGAACAAGGTTAGCAACTGTAGAAAGTAGCCTTTGACCAAACATCTTCCTCCTCCAGCCTCTCTCTCAATCCTTGCAGCCTAGAGCAAGGTTTCTTACCCTTTAGTCATTATGACCCATCAAGGAGCTTCTTCAGATGTTTTTCCCCTAATTTCCTCCTCCCATGAAAATTTAATATCACATATCTGTTTATGTTACTGTATATAGGCCTGTGTTTTATACATGAAAAGGGTAAGATTTTTTTTTTTACCTATATTACCTATATTAATATCCTAGGAGTGCCATAACAAAATAGCATATACTTGGTGACCTAAAACAACACAAAGTTATTCTCTTATGGATCTGGAGACTAGAAGTCCAAAATCAAACTGTTGATAGCGCTGTGTTCCTCAGAAACATTCTAGAGAACGCTTCCCTGCTGCTTCTAGCTCTGGTGGCCTCAACCATTCCTTGGCTTGTGACTGTATCACTCCAGTGACTGTCTTCACATGGCCTTCTTCTCTCTGGGTTTCTGTTCTTTCTGGCCTCTTATAAGGACAGTCTCATTGGACAGTGATCCCATCCGGCATGATCTCATGCCTTATGTTAATTATATCCAGCAGGATCTCATGCCTTACCTTCATTATATCTGCAAAGACTCTATGTCCAGATGTGGACATATTCTGAAGTTCCAGGTGGGCATGAATTTTGGGGACACTATTCAACCTAGTACAGATCCCAAGAACCAGTTTTTGCCCCTGTGGGGATGATATCATCCTTACAGAGAACACAGAGCCTAGAGAATAAATGAACCTAAATCCAGCTTACGCAGAGAAGTGAGTATCAACTCTCTGAAGAGCTTCTCTAACAAATCCTCGACTGGAGACTTTTGTAGCTTTCCACTGAGAGACATGCTCCCCAAGGGGACATCGCTCTCAGCCCGTCTGCCTTCCTGTACCCCTCATCCAGCCGTCAAAAGAATTCCTTAATCTCTTTCATCCTCAGCTGAATCCTAGGTAAAGTGGAGAGAATAAGAGTATCTACTTCCAGAGTTAATTTTGGAATTGATTGAGGTCATGTGTGAAGAGGAGTTAGCTCAGTGTCCACGATAGAAAACATGCTCAATAAATTATGAGTAGTTGTCTTTACTATTACTCTTTCCCCCTCATTATGTCTTTCCTGAGAGATGGTACTCTCTGTTTTTCCCCAGATCAGGTTCATGATCTGATTCCTCTCTCTGGCAATGAGTTTTGAGGCTTCCCTTTTGACTCTCTCTCCCACGATCCCCATTTAATGACAGCTGATCTGACCTTTACAAGCTTCAGCTTTACTTCCCATCAGGAAATTATGAAAATGCCTGCCCTTGGCCCAGAGAGCTTGCCTTGATATAAGCAGGGAGCCCTGTGGAAGGGAGGGCCAGCCCATCAAGGAGGGGAGCCAACCCTGTCATGAGAAAACTGGGTGCATTATTCTTTTACATTCCCTTGAGAGGCCTCTGTTTGACTCCTCTTTTGGAAGGTGAATTTTCTCTTTTCTGAGAAAATATTTTACTATGTCATATGCTTATACATAATCTGCTTTCAGCACAAATTATCTTAACATATTCTTAATGTTGGGCTTTTTATCTTTGTCTTAATCCTGTGGATAAAACTCCATGGCAGAAATGAAGGTGGAATAGGTAGGTGCCCTTAACTCCATCAGCCTCAGATGGACTTCTGTCAAGTGGTCCCTCTCACATGACAGGAAACTCTGTCTTGTGGTTTTGATTTTATCTCTGATTAGCAAGTTGAGATTTGTCTTCATGATTCCATCTTGTTCTCTTAAGTTGCACCAAAAGCTCTTGGTCATATGGTATTGTGTTTAGTATCATTTATCATTATTTGTTCTACATATGCTTTGGCCGAGCTGAGCATTAGTGGGGACTTGAAGGCTGCTTGGGGACCGCCGTTTAAGGGACATGCTGATTATTCTTTCCTCCAGAGAATCTTACATATACCTTTGAGTCACATTGGATCAAAGAGACCCAGGAAGGTGGATTGCACTGTCCTGGTGGGTATGCACTTTGCTTTACTGAAATGCTTCTTGATTTGATGTCTTCAACCCATATTAGTGTCCTGAGGGACTGAGCTCCTAGGACGCTACTTATTCTGTCTGTGGAAAAGCAATGCTGAGGATATCATCCTTTCCTTCCACTGTGTCCTCTTGGGAAAATTCTTATCTTCGCTACCAAAAAGATCCGTACTTCTCTTGAATATTGTGTCTGTTTTTGCCTCATGGATGTTGGAACTGTATGTATGATGATGTTTCTTGTCTTGTGTTGAAGGCAAGGCTTGGAACCAGTTGGTGGTTCCCTATAGCCAGGGTGAGGGCCCCTCCTCTTCCAAGCTCATTCTTGTCTCTTTCCGTGTATTGTTCTTACTTCTGCACCATTTAAATTTTGTGCTGTTTTGTTGTGTTTTAGTCATCCTTGTAAGCTCCCTTACATCCTTTCCTGGAATAAAGTAGGAAACACGTTTTTAAGCAAATATATATTTATCTGGAGAGGAATTAGACTAATTCTGAATGATCTAAATGGGCAAAATGAGGATTCTTACCTCCCTTCCACCCTCCCTCCATCCATCCTTCTTTCCTTCTTTCTCTTCCTCCCTCCCTCCCTTCCTTTCTTCCTTCTTCTCTTCCTTCCTTCCCTTCCTCCCACCCTTCCTCCCTTCCCTCCCTCCCACCCTGCCTACCTACCTTCCTTCCTTCCTTCCTCCCACCCTCCCTACATCCACCCTTCCTTTCTTCTCTCCCTCCCTTCCTTCCTTCCTCCCTTCCTCCTTTCCTCCCTCCCTCACTTCCTCCCTTCCTTCTTCCCTTCCTCCCTCCTTCTTCTTTTTCTCCCTTCCCTTCCTCCCACCTTCCTTCTTTCCTTCCTTCCTCGCTTCCTTCCAACATATGTCAACTGTCAGGAACTAAACCAGGAGACTTAGAGAGATAGAGGAGGTAGCTTTAAGCTACTTGAGGAAGAACTTTGTAATGCTCAGACCTGCCCAAGAATAAGCAATTACCACTTGTACCAGAACTTCATAATTTACACAGCACTTCTGCACACATATGATTTTGTTTTACCTTCATGTCAATGATCACTCGCAGCTATTATTTATTATTTTCATTGACCAAGAATCTGAGCTTTAACAAGAATCTTTGCCAAGACAACTCAGCTGCTCAATGTGAGAGGCAGGGATTACCTTCGGGTGAGTTTGCCCTTTCCATGACCTGATAGCCCCATCACCTCTCCCTTGCGTACTCCCTGTGTGGTGGGCATACCCCATCAGTCTGAATGTGCTACATTTCACCCTGACATCCTTTTTGCCCAAAGTGTAAATAACATTTCGCGTAGTGCTGTTTCTATTTTTACTCTCTGTGATTTAAAAGACAACAGAAATATGTGAAATATGTTTCTGCTTTCATGCTTCAGAAGCTTTGCTTCGGGAGACAGTCTTTCAAGCAGGGGCCATGTGAACGCTGGCTGGAAAACAGGTGGGTCAGTGTGCCCATCACTCAACACTCCATCAGATTCAGCACATAGTTTTTGAGTCACTGCACACTACCACCTCCACGTGGGAGGTGAGCTCTAGCTTGTATGTGTATATTGTGTGTTATCTTAGGGAGAGCGGAGACACATGTTCCGGAACAAAGTAAGTGCTTGTCACAGCATGCCCCACCAACAACTATTAAGACACTTCTTTCTCCAAAACCACTATAAACTTGGAGAGCATTAGTGTGTGTGTGTGTGTGTGTGTGTGTGTGTGTGTACGTGAAGACTCTTCACTATGTCCTTATTTAGCTTGAAAAAGAAAAATTTCTAAGATACTAATTTGTTTAAAGAAGGAATATTGGGTCATCCCTTGTCATCCTTCAACTCATTTTATCTTGCTGAAATTCCTCAAATCTTACGGCTTAGGGATGGTCCTCTTTGTTAGCTCCTAGAGAGATGTGATTTCCCCCTGTTTTTTATGGCTCTTTGGTCATTTCAGTGGGGCCCTTGAATGTAAGCCCACGTGTGTAATGTAGCAAGCAGGGTAAGTCAGGTTGTGCTGTGGTAACAATATACCTCAATAAAACAAATTTATTGCTTGCCTGGGTTTATTGTGGGTCAGCTGAAGGCTCTGTTCCTCATCATCTTTACTCTGGAGCCCAGGCAGATGGAGCTGCCACTACTTAAGTGGTGCTGGTTGCTTATAGCAGAGGGAAGAAGTGTCATAACTTATGCACTGGATCCTAAAACTTCAGCCTTTCAAAGCAAGTCACTTGGCCACACCTTACTTCAAGGGGCACAGAAGTGCAAACCCGCCATGTGCCTATGTGGAGAACCCAAAATAGTTTTTTTTTTTCCATGCAAAGCCTAAAATATTCATTGTCTGGCTCCTTATAGGAAAAAGTATCCTGATACCTGATCTAGAGACTAAAATATGCATCTTTGACTTACTGTCTCACTTAAATTGCCATTTTCCAAACAATGCAAAATCTAACAAGAGTTTAAATCCATTTCCTGCTCCTGCTCTTTGGGCCATTTTTGTCACATATTCACTTCTTTTTTTCTTTTTTTTTGGAACAGAATTTAGGGATTTACATGTAACACCCGGTGCTCCTCCCAACCAGTGCCATCCTTAATGCCCCTCACCCCTTCAACCCTTCTCCCCACCCGACACCCCACCAGCAACCCTCAGTTTGTTCTCTGTATTTAGGAGTCTCTCATGGTTTATCTCTCTCTCTGTTTTTTATATTATTTTTGCTTCCCTTCCTTTATGTTCATCTGTTTTGTATCTTAAATTCCACATACGAGCAAAATCATATGATATTTGTCTTAGTATAATACACTCTAGTTCCATCCACGTTGTTGCAAATGGCAAGATTTCATTCTTTTCATCACTGAGTAATATTCCATTGAATATATATACCACATCTTCTTTATCCACTCATCAGTTGATGGACATTTGGGCCCTTTCCATACTTTGAGAACCCAAAATAGTTGGTGCAGTGAGTTAGATCGCTGTGCTATACTTTAATCTTATCTGGAAACATCACCATTTATATTTTAGGCAAAACCAGGTAAAACTTTATTAAGGTTTTGAACCTTGTACTTTTGGTCACTTACCCTTCTTCTGGGTCCAGTTCCTTTATCTTAACATTGTAGTCATAGCCCCTGATCTGGCTACCTTTGTAGGATTATTGGTGAGTTTATCAGTGAGATACTATGTATGAAAATATTCTGAAATATAAAAAAAGCTTTATAGATAAAGATTTTTCCTATTATTACCATATGCCTCTTTTGGGTAGTATAATAATTATTAAAAATTTTTTTTTAACATTTATTCATTTTTGAAAGGCAGGGAGAGACAGACCATGAATGGGGGAGGGGCAGAGAGAGGGAGACACAGAAACAGAAGTAGGCTTCAGGCTCTGAGCTATCAGCACAGAGCCCGATGTGCTGAAGTCGTCCACTTAACCGACTGAGCCACCCAGGCGCCCCAATAATTATTTTTTTAATGTTTATTTATTTTGAGAGAGGGGGAAAGAGCCTGTGCATGAGTGGAGGAGGGCAGAGAGGGAGAGGGAGAATCCCAAGCAGGCTCCACACTATCAACACAGAGCCCAACCTGGGGCTTGATCCCATGACTGTGAAATCATGCCCTGAGCCAAAATCAAGAGTCAGATGCTTAACCAATTGAGCCGCCCAAGTGCCCCTAAAATACAAATTCTAACTCGTATCATTTAGGTTAAGAGGAAACACCTATTTTGAAGATAGGTACTCTTTTCTGCAAATGATTCTATCAATTCTACCCAAATGTCAAGAATCATTCAAGAGTAATGCATGACAACAAGAGTAATACAAAATTAATGCACAACACACTGGAGAAGAGGCCATGGCCAAGGTAGCACCTGGCAGGACCTCCCAATAGTTACTTCCATGGGAATCTGAACTCATGGGTCACTTGGTCTTTAGACACTTGTGGGAATGTTTTTAATTAGACAAAGACGGATTGTTTCTGCCCTTGCTGGCTCTTTGAAAGTTGACAGGTAGAAGGACTGATCATTAGAAAAGAGTACACAGAACTCTGACACCATAGATTGTGAATGAATAAGATTTCCTGGGGAGTCTGAGGAATTCATTCCACATCATTCCCATTTTTCACAGCAGTTCATGATGATCCTCCTTTGGGCTTCCTAGAGGGGAGCATTGACCATGTGTGCTCTTCTCAGGTTAGCAAGACAGTTTCCATTTATCCCACATTTCACAGGATACCATGGAAGGTATGACCTTTAGGTCTCCAAGACCCTACACTGGGCATATATCTCCAAGTAGGTAGCACATGTGTATGTAAAATCTGGTCCTTTGTGCTTGGCTTTTTCATTCACTAAACACTAATTAAACACCTATAAGGTGTCAGGCACTGGGTTAGTGACCAGCTGGTTTGGATGCAAGATTAAAAAGACCCAGTCTGCCTTTGGGCAGTTCACTATCAAGTGAAGGAGATAATTATACAAGTGATGGTTACTTACAACTTGTTAGAGATGTCCAGGAAGTGAATACGAACATCTTGACTGCTTAGAACAGGGGAACATAACTGTCTGTAGAGGTCAGGGGAAATTCCCAAGGGAAGATAGAATGCAACTCGAGTCTTAAATGGCTGTCAACACAGAAGAATAGAAATGGGGACAGAGGGATGGTGTATGTAAAGACCTAGAGGCTGAGAAGACTTCATGCTGTGAAATTTGTGTAACTGGGGGTCATGATGCCCTGCAGAGCTAGGAAGGCATGCAGGACCAACTCTGTGCTGGGAGAACTGTCCCCCTCAGAACAAATTACCATCATCCCAGGGGGTGAACCAAAGTGTACTATATATACATTATACTCTGGGTTGGTGCCCAGAGAGCCCTTCTCAGGTTTCCCCCACTTCCTTCTTCTCAGCCCCTCTGCCTTCTCTCTGGCCTCCCACTGTATCTCCCAGGGTTTTGGTTCCATCCAACTGCTACCCTGTTTGGCCAAACCTGGGGCACTGTGTGTTCTTTTCGGTCTGAGACTGCTGCATCTTGGGTTATCTAACAGCGGATCTAACATCTGTTATCTAACAGCGAATCTTTGCATTCCTCAGAACGGGGCACTTACCAGACAAACCCACCTCTCTCTTGCCAATACCTGTTACCCAAAAGGCTTAATTTTGATGCATGATTGTGTTAAAAGGCTTTTTTCCTATAAGGGAAGGGATAGGAAGGAACAAAGAAAACGAACAGCACAGACACCCGTGTCTGTTCACTTCACATTCTGAGGAGGAGATGAAAAATCTCAGGGAGCAGCCGTGTTTCTGCATTTGCATTGTTTGCTGCCTTCCCTGCCATCCTCCTGTTTTCATGGTAAAATAATAATAATAATAATAATAATAATAATAATAATAAGCCCTGCCCCTGTGAGAGGGTAATACAAATTCAAGAGCTTCCTTAGCCATTAACCAGCTCACCCTCAACGACCACCTGATGGACTCCATTAGTTTTTTTTCCAGGTTGTATAAGCCAATGGCCATGAACTCTTAACTTGAGGTAGGCAGAATACACCGAAGAAAAAACCAGTAAGAATGTTTGGGTGAGGTATTTGGTCTTAAAAAAAATGTAGTTGTTCTTAGTAATGTAGACAAAGGCTACAGAGTTATTACCTTGGCAAGGGTTCTATTCTTTTGCTTAGTTCCAGTTCTAAGTAACAGCCTATATAGACTGGAATGATCCTAAATCATTCTCTATATTTCCAGCGAGGTCCCAGCTGGTCATTTTCTGTCATTGTGCCTACTGAAAATGAAAAAAAAAAATTGCAGCTGACCCATAACACAAAGACTACTGTATTCTTAGAGATTTGTTGTCTTGATTTTAAAATCCCAGAAGCTAGCACTGCATTTCAAAATGGCACATTGCTTGACATGGGGTTTAAATTCATCTTGGATCCAATGCCTCACCTCCACCCCAGTTTCTTATTGATATGTCCTCAAAGCATTCTTAAGAGCAGAATTCTCTTCTCCCATTTCCCCCCACAAACCATTACATTCTCTTTCAGTTTGTCACTTTCTATGATAGTCAAATTATGTAGTGACCATAATTGAATAATATCTGTTTTCAAAATTCTCCCAACTATGGTAGCACTTATGGCAGGTATTGTCAATCTTTTGCTGCCACTAGGTTCTTAATTCCACCACTATGCTTGGCAGATAGCAGGTGTTCAATGAATATTGAGCGAATCTTATGTAATATCCCTGCTTAAACATTTTCAAGTATTTCTGTAGCATTTTGATTTCCTCCTGACTTATGTATTTAATGAAGAATCATTCCATGTAGTTTGGGGCTGAGGTATTCAAAGAATATCCTTGGGTCTGTGACCCAAGGCTTTCTTTATTACCCCTAAATACTTATAGTATCTACTAAGATCAGAAAGGCTACCCCACTTTTTTCCCTTATGGCTCTTGGGTTCTTATTTGGTTTCCTTGCCTTCTGACTTCCCTTTACCTTAATCACTCATTACCATCATATCCTAAGTTCAGGACCAGCCACATAATTTGAAGGTCACAGGCAAAATGGAAATGCATGGGCATGTATTCAAAATTACTCAAGCTTTCAACACAACAGCAGTGCCTTACACAAAGCTTGGGCCCCTTCTATTCTTGGGTCCCTATATGACTGTGCAGTTTGCATAGCCATGAAGCTGATCCTGCCTGAATTCAATTCGTTTAAAGTACAGTTCTGGTCATGGTAAGTCCTTGCTCAAAAACTTTCAACAGCTCCACATTATTTAGAGTTGTAATTTTAAGGACCTCATAGTCTAACTTGTAGTTGGTGACAGAGGTGAAGATAATCTTGTGGATCCCTGAAATTTGTAATAGGGGTGTAAAGATTTCACAAAGAGAAGCCTGGGTTACCCAGGGCTTATACTCCATTGACAGCTGAGTCTAGCAAGGCCTAAGGAGTAAAAAGAGAAGAAAGAATTTTGTTGTCTCTTGACAAGTGTTTCAGGGAAGAGCTCCATACAGGTGTGGCCTGGAAAGACAGCAAAGAAAGGCATTGATGCCTTTAGTCATTGCACGTTATGAAATCTTTGGAAATAAAGAGAACACTTTGATATGCCAACCACAAATATGGTTACCATCTAATTGAATCCATTCATCACTATACTAAAAAAAAGCTGATGCAATTGAGAAGTAAGTTAAAATGAATACATCCTCCCACAAAAACAGCCTTGTGTGTGTGTGTGTGTGTGTGTGTGTGTGTGTGTGTGCATGTGTATGTGTGTTGATGTAGATATCATTAAAAAAAAATTCTGGCTTCGAGAAAATGAAGGCTTAATTCATATGGCAGCCTCATTGCAGAGAGATGATGGTTCCAGCACATGGAATTACTTATAACTAAAGCCTCTGACTGAAAATGAGGATGTGGCACTCAATTTATCATCCTCTTTTCTGAGATTTAAAGGGCTCTTTAGAAAATAAACCAATGCCAGTTCCTATTTTAACAAATCAGTAAGTATCTTTATGGGCTTAATCTTCTCCCATTTGGCACATCTTGGAGTCCTCCTGTGGTTGCAAAGTTGTCATATATGTGCTGGATACAGCCAGCTTGGAAGAGTATGTCTTATTTCACAGACTCTAGAAAAGGCAGGGGCAGCAGTTGTTCAGAACTGTGAGACCCAGACATTCTTCCTTCAATATCTCAGCTCAGAACAGGGTTGCATTAGTTATCTATTGCTGTGTAACAAGTTACTGCAAGTGTAGTGACCTAAAATGATACACATTTATTAACTCACAGTTTCTGTGGGTAAAGAATCTGGGTTTAGCTGATTCCTCTGTTTTAGGGTTCCTCACAAGGCTGCAATCAAGTTGCCAGCTGGGGCTGTGGTCTCATGTGAAAGCTTACATGGGGAAGGAGACACTTCTAATTTCATTCAGTTTGTTGGCAAAGTTCAGTTCTTGAAGGACTGTTTGACGGAATGCCTCATATTCTTCATAGCTGCTGGCTGGAGGGTCCCCTGGGTTTTTTTGCCGTGTGGACCTCTCCAACATGGCCACTTATTTCATCAAAGTTTACAAGTTGAAAAAGCAACAAGAATCTATGAGCAATACAGAGATTATAATAATCATATAGGCGACATCCCATCACCTCCACTGTACTCTATTGGCCATCCCATTCTCAAGAGAAAGAGAGGGGATTACAGAGGAGGTGTGAATAGCCTGAGGTGGAGATTATTGGAAACCATCTTGGAATCAGCCCACCACAAGGATGTGGCCCCTGATCGAAGGAATCACAGTATTATCTTCTTATAAGGAATGTGTTGCATGTTCCAGATTTTAAAAGTTTTTGTAGATAGATCCAGCAGGGAAATTATATGCTTGTAGAAACTCTCATGTCCCAGTGGCAGAATTAACGTTTATATTTCAGCTAATTTTCTCAACTTTCCCATAGAACATTGTTTTCCATTCTCTCCAAAGAATCTGTTTTATTTCATACCCTCTTTTATCATAATCTCATAGAGGAAATGTATGGTCAAATTAGAATCTGGAAAGAGCTCAGATTCCTTGAGGTTAGGCAGAATAGCCTAGAATTAGCTAATGGACAGTATTGTCTCTGCAGGACAGCCTTCTGGCCTTGGCTTTTCTCAGTTTTACTGTTTCTCTTTCACATTTGTGAGGTTCTGAATCAGACTCCCACACATTTCCAGAGCTCTTTCCTAGTGGAGTCGTCATGACAGAGCATTTCCATGTTTATCCTCTGGAGTCTTAAAACTGATTGAATCTGTTCCCACCAGTTTTCCTTGTAGACATTACTGAAAGTTGCAGATGACGTTCTGCAACTTATATTTATAATTCTGAAATTTATATTTGTCATTTTCATGGCAAATATAAAGCACCTATACGTCTTTTTCAAGTGGCCATTAATCTCAGCAATTAGAAAATTGTTGTGGCTGCTCTTTTTGGTGACCAAAATGTACTAAACTAATTAATCCAATCACTCATTCCACAGTAGTATCTACTCATTCAAGAAGGGTCATGGCTGCTGGTGTTGAGAGTGACAAGTGTCCTTATTGGCCCTTGCTCTCCCCACTCTTCACTGCATTTCTTCTTAACTATATACTTCTTAGCATGTACTGCTCTGGTCTTTCTAGAGATAGAAAGTATTTTATCTCTAGTGCCTCCTAGGGTCTTAGCTGACTCAGAACTAATATTTCTTAATGCGCCTGGGTGGCTCAGTCCATTGAGCATCCAACTCTTGATTTTGGCTGGGGTCATGATCTCATGGTTATGGGATTAAGCCCTGCATCAGGCTCCCTGCTGAATGTGGAGCCTGCTTGAGATTCTCTCTCTCTCTCTCTCTCTCTCTCTCTCTCTCTCTCTCTCTTTCTCTCTCCCTTTCTCTCTGCCCCTCTCCTCCCTTATACACACTGTCTCTCAAAAAAACCCTAATATTTCTATTTTTAAAGTTTATTTATTTATTCTGAGAGAGAGAGAGAGAGAGAGAAACACAAGCAGGGGGAGGCAGAGAGAGAGGGAGGCAGAGAATCCCAAGCAGGCTCTGAGTTTTCAGTGCAGAGCCCGACATGGGTTTGATCTCATGAATCATGAGACCATGACCTGAGCCGAAATCAAGAGTTGGATGCTCAACTGACTGAACCATCCAGGTGCCCTGAGAACTAATATTTCTTGTGTCTGAACATAGAGCCAAGGGCAGTTCTTAGGCTGAGTCAAATCCTCAGCTTCTTCATGTTCTTCTGGGGACCCAGGTGCTATCTAGACCTGCCTGCACTGGGTCATGCCCAAGAGTATGTAAGGTTCCTCCTTTCATGACCTACTTATGGGTAGCAGATAGAGAGGGGGAGGAGATAGGAGAAATAGCAGGAATCTGAAGCCTAGAGAAGGTGGTTAGAATCTATTTAAAAGATAAGAAGGTGAATTTCTGAGCCTGTGAGAAGGCCTAAAAGTAGCTCTCAAACAGGTTAGTGTACGTTAGAATCACCTGGGGAAAGTTTTCTTGATGCAAATAATTTGTCTCCTTCCACAGATATTTTGTTTGGGGTTGGGAGGTCTAAATATGGCCTAGGAATCTTCATTTGCACTTAGCATTCCTCACAATTATGATGCTGAAGGTCTACAAAACACAATTTAGAAGCAGTAGGACCTTTGCAAAATAGATCACATATAAAACTGTAAGAAAAAAAATCCAAGGAATGAATTTACTATCTGTTTTCTCCTCCATTGATTTCAGATATATAATCACAAACACAATACAATCTACTTATTATATTTGACCAGAGGGGTAATGATTGCAATGCTTATTAGCTGAGGGAAGCCTAAAAGCTGAAATTAAACCAACTGGCTGCTTAATGTGATCCTTTACCTCCTCCATCTAAGGGGCATTCATTCATTTCCTCTTTTCTTTCATTCAAGAACATACCACCTATGCTTTATGAATGAAAGTCAGCAGCCTTTCACAGTTAGGCAAATAATGTCAGCTTTGGAAAACCAAACAATGTCTCCTTTATATCTGTGTCTCTAAATCACACCCTGAGTACCCACTGCTGGTGTTCTCTCTTGTGCTCAAAGTTTTGGAATTACAAACACTCAAAGGGAGAAGTCTATATGATGTGCTGAAAAAAGAGAGCAATGTACAAGATGATGAATGCTATAACATCACATCACATCACATCACATCACATCACATCTATCTGTATATATTTGCAATTTTTTTATGATGAAAAATTTTGATTTTTATGAAATATTGTCATGAAATATTTTTAGGCAGACTCCATCCTATTAATATTGTTTCTTTCCGTCTTTGTGGGACTGAAAATTAGATTGGTGTGGGAAATTGTTAACTTTTACTTTTTATATCTTTGTAGTATTCTTCTTGTTAACAGTGAACCTAAATATATTCTGTGTCAAAAAAAAAATAGAATATTACAGTGTGTATTAGGTGCAGGGAAATTCTGGCTTTTGGGTCCCAGGTCCCGGGCGTGTTAAAATTAGAGGAAGAACAACACAAGTATTAAGGTCGATGTACTTCCTGTCAGATGCCTCCGCTCAGTGTCTTGTTAGATCAGATTTACCAAAGAGATGCGATGACCAATCATCTGCTTTCTTCTTTCCTCAGTATGTGTGTGCTACAAAGGGTATCACTGTCACCAAGAGGCCCTGTAGGGTGCTCTGCCAACCACAAAGCACCCCCAGAATGAATGATAAGATGACAGGATTTCTGGTAACAGTTCAAGTGTACCCTGGTCTTGGAATTACGATTTTTGCTTGCTACTGAAAGTGACCAACTGTTTATTCCTTAAGAGCAACTGGCAAAAGTCCTGGGGCCTGCCCAAGTTTTGAGGCGGGGGTGGGGTACCATTCGTTTACTCACTGAATGAATTTTTCAGGTGGGTGGAAGGCCAACAAGAAAAAGTTGCATACTGATCCTGTTCTGCTAGTGATGCTCAGTCAACAGCTGGTTATTTTAGCTATTACAATTGTAAACCGGCAAAATTCAATTTATATAGGCTTTAATAAATTCTTGAAAACAGAAAAGGACAACTATTATATGATTCGACTTATACGAAGTACTTAGAGCAGTCAATTCATAGAGACAGAAAGTAGAACGTGGTTGCCAAGGGCTGGGGGAGGAGAGACTGGAGAGTTAGTATTTCATGGGTGCGCAGTTTTGTGGGGAAGATGGAAAGGTTCTGGAGACGGATGCTTGCACGGTAATGTGAATGTACTTAATGCCACAGAACTATATACTTAAAATGGTTAAAGTGGTATATTTTGTGTTATGTATATTTTACCACAGTATGAGAATCATTGAAAACACTTGATGGGAAATGCAGAATGCGTCCAGAAACCTCTTCAAGGTGTAGCATTCCTGGATATTTTTACCCTTGCAGCGCGGACTTAATTATGGTAGTCCAGGGGGAAAATACTGGAGGGGGGGTCCAACTGTCCCACTGTGCCTGAGACCGAGGGGTTTCTTTGGAGATGGGACTTTCGGTGCCCCAAACCGGAAAGCCTCAGGAAAGCAGGAACAAGTTGGTCACCTTAACAGTAACTGGCAAAGGCACATCTTGAAGAAAGATAAGAGGATGATGGCAAGACCGCTAACCGTGGAGAACAAGGTGAGGTAGTGGGTGGGAAGTCTGTGGACAAGCAGCCCCATCAAGGCTTCCTACACCTACAGCAATGGAGATGCATTTTTGATTTCTGCAATTTCATTTGAAATCTGGATTGCCTTGACTACTCCTAAGTTACCTTTTTGATGATCAGTGACTAATTCAAATAAGGAAATGGTGCAGACTCAGCCTAAGTTGAACTGGACATGTGGACAGAGGGTCCACTGAAGGATGTGATGCAGGATGTAGAGACTGCCTGTTCTGTAAGAGTCCAAGTTAAACTCCTCAGGTCTTCTGGAGAATAAACAAACAGCTGAAATGGCTTCCTTTGATGAGCCATTTGGCCACACGAGGCAGGGGGGGAGACTCCCCTGCCTGGCCTTTTTGCTGGCTGCCAGCTGATCAGCATTGCACTCTAAGTATGAAAATCAAAGTCTGTGTTCCCAAATGACTTTTTTTTTTTTTTTTTTTGCCTTCCCTGCTTCTCTTTCTCATATTTAAGTCCTGTTTGATTGTTTGTTTGTTTTTAGAGGAAATCAGCCTATTATTATTTCCCTTTGTGTACAAATAAATAACATGTTAATAATTGTACTGTATGTCTTTGACCATTATTTTGGAGGCTCCACTGTGATACGGCATACCACAGAAACCTGTAGATGAAAGTGCACCTGGTCTGTATCTTGTCTGTACCTGGACCCCCTTGGTCCCCTTGGCTCATTGTCTTGGCTCCTATAATAAGTCCCGTGTGGCAGTTGTGTTCTCTGGCTCTCACATGCTAAATCTGATTCTTGGTCACATCTGTTTCTGCTTCTGGTTCTTGCTCTGCATGAACAGGGTCGGTGGCCCCTACTTTGGTGGCAGCCATGGCGCCATCTGGGTTTTAATTTTATGGCCTGACCATTAAGTAATTTCCGTCAAGGGGTAGCTGATAGGGAATCTGCAATCTGGTTTCTAGGACCTTTGTAGGTTGTTTGTCTGAGGATTCCGATTGTGACTGGCACTAGAGAATGCAAGGTTGAAGAGTTTTGGGTATTTTTCTTTCTGTTTATGTAGTTTGGTTTGTATCAATTGGGCTCTTTTGACTCCAAAGATCAGAGCCCTTTTCTCTTTCTTTTCTTTTCTTTCTTTCTTTCTTTCTTTCTTTCTTTCTTTCTTCCTTTCACTTTTATTTTTTATTTTTAATTTACATCCAACTTAGTTAGCATATAGTGCAATAATGATTTCAGGAGTAGAATCCAGTGATTCATCCCCTACGTAAACACCCACTACTCATCCCAACAAGTGTCTTTCTTCAACGTTTATTTATTTTTGGGACAGAGAGAGACAGAGCATGAACAGGGGAGGGGCAGAGAGAGAGGGAGACACAGAATTGGAAACAGGCTCCAGGCTTTGAGCCATCAGCCCAGGGCCTGACGCGGGGCTTGAACTCCCGGACCGCGAGATCGTGACCTGGCTGAAGTCGGACGCTCAACCGACTGCGCCACCCAGGCGCCCCCAACAAGTGTCTTTCTTAATGCTCCTTGCCCATTTAGCCCACCCCCCACCCTCAACTCCTCCAGCAACTCTCAGTTTTTTCTCTATATTTAAGAGTCTCTTATGTTTTGTCCCCCTCCCTGTTTTTATATTATTTTTGCTTCCCTTCCCTATGTTCATCTGTTTTGTATCTTAAATTTCACATATGAATGAAGTCATATGATATTTGTCTTTCTCTGACTAATTTCATTTAGCATGATACCCTCCAGTTCCATCCATGTAGTTGCAAATGGCACGATTTCATTCTTTTTGATTGCCGAGTAATACTCCATTGTATATATATACCACATCTTCTTTATCTAGTCGTCTGCCGATGGACATTTACAGAGCCCTTTTCCTTCTTTCAAAACTCTGGTCATTTTTCATGTGCATTAATTCTGGACCCAATCGTGCCAAAATCTGTAAAGTTAAAATTGCTGCACCGAAATTAAAAGGAAGCTGAATCCCTAGCATTCAGTGGTCAGATTTCATTTCTTTTAATGAATGAATAATTCCAGAATTACTTTCTTCAGGACTTATAAAATAAGGCCAAAGAAAGATTGTCACTATTGTGGAAAAAAAGGCACTAGATGAAAAGAGGCTATTTTGGTACATGTAGAAGGAAAATCACAAAATTACACACATTTATCAACACTGATTGTTCCCAGAAGGAACAAATGGTCATCAATGATGTGTCTTTATTCTTTAATTGATCATATTATAAATATGAATTAATTTCTTAAAAACATTTTTAGTGTTTGTTTTTGAGAGAGAGAGACAGAGCACGAGCAAGGGAGGGGCAGAGAGAGAGGGAGACACAGAATCTGAAGCAGGCTCCGGGTCCTGAGCTGTCAGCACGGAGTCTGATGTGGGGCTTGAACCCATGAACAGAGAGATCATGGCCTGAGCCGAAGTCAGACACTTAACCGACTGAGCCACCCAGGTGCCCCAATATGAATTAATTTCTGAGCAAATAAATAGATGTATTCTGTCTACCTATGGAGAGAGTCAGTAAGTTGGTAATAAGGGCTCCTAAAATCTAATGGGGCAAGTACCTTTTCCACCTAGCTTTTATAATTTCAAAACATTAAGTGCTTATATAAATGTAAAGTAAGAGAAATTAAAATTTATAAGTATGATTTAAATGAGTTGAATGTAATAAGTTTTTCTTGCTAAAGCTGTAGCTCAGAGAAAAGTTTAGCTGTAAGTTTCATTAAGAGCCTTGGTTACTAGGTTTGAAAATCAAATGGGAAAATTTAGTGTTTTTTTCCTTTTTTAATAATTTTTAAAAAATGTTTATTTTTGAGAGAGAGAGAGGGTTTGAGGTGGGGGAGGGACAGAGAGAGGGAGACAGAGGATCTGAAGTGGACTTCATGGTGACAGCTGAGAGCCTGATGTGGGGCTTGAACTCATGAACGAGGAGGTCATGATCTGAACCGAAGTCGGATGCTTAACTGACTGAGCCACCCAGGCTCCCCTTGGTATTGCTGTTTTCTTTTAAGTTTTATTTATTTATTTTGGGGGGGGTGGGGAGGAGAAAGAGAGAGAGAGAGAGAGAGAGAGAGAGAGAGAGAGAGAGGGAATATCCTAAGCAGGCTCTGCCCTGTCAGTGCAGAGCCCGACCTGGGGCTCAAGCTCACAAACCTCAAGATCATGACCTGAGCTGCAATCAGGAACAGGCCACTTAACCTACTGAGCCACCCAGGGGCCCCCCAAATTTGGTTTTAAACATGTTGGATGTTTAAACATATGATAATATGTAGGCATAGAAAATAGCTCTTTTAATATTTATAATCAAACTGCCTCTGAAAATGTGACTTAATAAATTTGTTTACAAACAACATTATCTCTTTCCTCTATGCCAGTCTTGGACATTTTTTTTCATGAAAAGCCTAATTAATTCAAATTTCCTAAATTCTTTCTATTGTTGTAGCTGGTTAGGTAAATATCCCTTTATTTAAGATGATAAAATTACAGAAGCATGTATTCAACTAAATTAAATTTTAAAAGGTAATTTCTTTATAGAAAGAGATATCATGTTACTAGTAGACAAAAGTAGATAGTTCTTGCTTTCCTGCTTCAGGTTTTCTGTATCTGGAGAAAAAAGTTGGTTGCTTTGTTTAAAGGTAGCCATAAATAGAAAAAGCTGACATTATATGGTATAACATATTAAAAAATAAATATGTAGATACAAGATAATGGATGTTTCACCTGTTTATCAAGGGAATTGTTATAGTTTATCAAGATGGAAAACTTTATATATTGTGCATGTTTATATTTTATATGTAGTCATACATTTTACAGATGAAACAATCAGAGATGCACAGAGAATCTGGAAATACTACAAAGACCTTTTATTTCCTAAGCCATTTGAGAGTAATTTGCCAGCCTAGTGCCCTATCACTCTGTCTGATATGTACAATATTTTCTATGAACAAAGCCATTTTCCCATAAAACCACAATACATCCATTGGGATTGGGGGATTAACCTCAATATATTATTACTGTACAATCCTCAGACCACATTCAGACTTTCTAAAAATATCCTTTGTAGGAAAAGGACCTAGTTCATGACTTGCATTCAGCTGTCATGTCTCTGTATTGTCTCCTCTAGTCTGGAGCACTCCCTCAGTCTTTCCTTGACTTTCATGACCTTGACACCTTTGAAGATGATAGGTCAGTTATTTTGTAGAGTGTCCCTCAATTTGAATTTATCTGACGTGTCCTCGAACTAACTAACTGTGACTAACACAGGTGAAACATCTTTGGCAAGAATGTCACAGAAGAGATGCTTGTTCTTCTCAAGCATCCTGTCAGGTGGTACAGGGGGTCACTTTGGCCCATTACTGGTGATGTTCACTTTGATCACTTGGTTAAGGTGGTGTCTTCCAGGCTTTTCCACTGCAAAATTCTCTTCTCAAGAGTTCATTTGTCATTCAACTAAGCTGCCTTCTTTCTCTCTTTTTCCCTCCCTCTGTCCCTCTGTCCCTTCCTTCTGTTACTGTTGACTCATGGATTTCTATTTTATTTGATGGGTTATAGTCTGTTTCCATCATTATTTCTATTGCCCCTCCTTGGTCCACTGATTTGAGACCAAATCAGTGCAAGTTGGTTCCTGTTTCTTTCTGATGTGTTCTTCATCCTTCAAGTACTTCTTTGCTTTCTGGCATGAGTTGTTTCAGGCTCATCTTGTACTTTTTTAGTCCCAGTTCTGAAATGGGTAATTTCTCCAAGGGGCTTTGGTGCCTTTAGTGGAGAATATTATCCAGAAACCCAGATCTGGGAACAAGGTGTCCTCACCTCACTTTTATTGGGGTGCCCTTTTTCCCAGGCCCTCTCTTTGTGGATGGAACTACAGAGAATATATGTTTGCGTGTGTACATTCCATAGACACATTATGCATGTACACATTTGTATCTATATTTCTGTATCTACCGATCTGTGTATTAAAAACAATGAGTTAATGCCAATACCTCTAATTCTAGTTCAACACTACAGGATTCGTTCTGATTTTTGCTCTTTGTGTATTTATTGCTCCTTTCTCAGACACTGAGAAACCTGGCTCCCAGTACCCATATGCATTTTATTATTATTATTATTATTATTATTATTATTATTACTTGCTCTTCCTGACAAGTCTCCAATCTGTGGGACCATCCTTACTTTGACTTGACTGTTATTCAACCCTGATGGTAATTCTAATATGGTATTGTTGGATGATATCTCATATATTAAAAATAACCAAGATATCCCTTGTTCCGATATACCATATGGTATAACATATATGTTATACTATATAGTAAAACATATACGTATACTATATAGTTTAACATATATATGATTTTTATATGATACACACACACACACACACCTATGGCTTATTCTCTTCAGAAAGTCACCTTGCTGGAGGTTCAAGAGTTAACATCTCTACCGACAGTGGATATGTCTTCAGGGTTGGTTGTGATTTGGCATGGTATAAAAATAAAAGTAAAAAAGTTAATGACTTCTTTTTTTTTTAAAGTTTATTTATTTTTGAGAGAGACAGAGAGAGTGAGGGGGGAGGGGCAGAAAGAGAAGGAGAGAGAGAATCCTAAGCAGGTTCTGCACTGTCAGCTTGGAGCCTGATATGGGACTTGAACTCAAGAGCTGTGAGATCATGACCTGACCTGAAATCAAGAATCGAACACTTAACCGACTGAGTCACCCAGGTGCCCCAAAAAGGTAATGACTTCTTAGAGGCACTTCAGGAGTTGAAGAAAATCTCAGTTATTAAATTAAAGCCAAACAAAATGTCCCAAATGATCAATAAGCCAACAAATAACCATTGTGCATATGGGTTCCAGGATTCTGTGAAGGTAGAATGAATGGGCTATGATGTGTTAAAATCAAAATGGTCTAGACTTTCAGAAGAGCTTACTCTTTATATTTACCTCTAATAATAACACCACACTCCACACCCAAAACTCCTCTGTGCTCTTACTGCATGGAATGGCTGCAGGAGGACCCAGGGGATTTGCTTGACTCTTTATGTAGCAAACTACTTCCTTGTACTCTGGCCCAGTCGTTGGTGAGATTGCACATTTTTCTTGGGTTTCTTGGTATTCTCACCTTGCCCCTCCTCACATTTGCTAGTTCTGACCTCAGATTGTCTCTGAGTCTGGTGTCCTCCCCTCACCTCTGTAGACTTGGCAGTCTGCACTTGCTTTGGTTATTGACCTGGCTCCTACAGTGCCAGTCGGGGCAAAGGCCTCTTTGATTTTTACAAGGAAATTGAAAGGCACACTTCATAGAAGCCAAACATGTTCTAGAATATTTTTGCCTTGTAGCAAAGAAAGTCAAAGCCCAGAGCTATTCTAAAAAACCTTGGCTGGTAGCATTTTATTTGGATGAGAGAATCCTACAATTTGTACAATGTTATATTTGGTCTGGTCAATCTGCAACTTTATCCTTAAAGTTTAATATGCATTTTAAAAATTGGTATTATTTCAAAGACTAACTGGTACCCTAATATGTTTCTCAAAACCAGTCACAGTGTCTAGTCTGAAATTCAGAGGTTCACCTGAGGATGAAGGGAGCTTGAAAATAGTTTTGGTCCTTAAGTGCCCTCCATGAAAATATGAGTCTCCACTGGAGGATTGCAAGGCTGAGGGCCTGGGGTTCTTGAGATCAGTTTCATTCTTTACAGCCAGCCTCTCCTGGCCTTACTATTTTTGTTTAAACTTCTCAAACACTTCCTAATGTTTTGGTTTTGAAGTGTTGTGCAAATGATGCTTATGAATACGGAAAAATAAAAGGGAAGAAGTTATTTGTATTGTTGGAGACAAACACAGCTCAAGTTCATCTTTGTAAGCTGCTGAAGAGCTCAAGTTAAAAAGGGGCACCTGGGTGACTCACTTGGTTGAGTGTCCGACTTTTGATTTCAGCTCAGGTCATGGTCCCAGGGTCATGGGATCAAGCCCTGTATCCGGTTTCAAAGTGGAGCCTGCTTGGGATTCTCTCTCTCTCCCTCTGCTCCTTTCCCACACTCATACTTCCTGTCTCTTAAAAAACAAACAAACAAACAAACAGAAACAAACAAACAAACAAAAACCCAACTCAAACTAAAGAGCTTGCCCAGGTGAAGAGTTATCTGTAGTGTTAAAATGAACCATTGGTCAAGGCAGGGGGTCCAGAGGGTGGCAGAGTAAGTTTGGGAGGCTTCTAGGACAGCTCGGGTGGCAGAAAGGCCATGCTCTGCAGAGGGTCTGATAGTGGGACAACTGTGCTTTGGGTCACCATCTTGTACATGACACCTGTGGTCAACATCTCTGTTGACTGGATGTTGAGCATAGTCATCTCCAGGAGGAGAAGCTTCAGGGACTACTGCACCTCTGTGTTCTGTACCCCTGCTCCCCTCCTGTCACTCATCTGCTTACAGGCCCATTGAATGGCTTGTTCTGACTTGTCCTGAAACACATAACTTTCCTAAGAAAACTCGTATGTGCCCTGACCTCTCTCTATACCTAACAACCAACATTCTTTTAAAAAGTCCGGAGCACTCCCCACCCCCACTCCATCACTAAATAGCCATGCAGTAAATTGTGTGACTCTGTAAGGAAACTCTGAGACATCCATGTAGTTGGCAAAATTCAAACCCATCACTGTTGATCCCTTAAAACAGAGTTTGTAAAGGGCCAACATGGTCCTCAATCCACAGGGTTTAGAAATTTTTGGTAGTTACTCACCATTTTCTTGGGAGAGATTTTGTACAAATAAGTTTGTTTTTCCTTCAGAAAATTCAGAAGCTCTGGACGTACCAGACCTATATTTCTACATGGGGGTAGTTGGCTGGGGCTGAGTAGAGGTTATTACCTCTAGATGGTATATAGATTTGTCAGAGTCCCCACAGTTCTCTATTATCTTTCTACCCAGCCCACTTTATCATGTAAAATACCTGCCTCGTCTCTGTATGCTGAGTTTGCAAAGCTCACCTAAAGCTATGCTTAGCTAACATCTTCGTTAGGTGGGAATAAGTTCAGAGACAATGGTACAGAGAGGATAGGAAAGCAGTAGGGAGATAGACTTGTCTCTACAGACAAAATTATCCTCTTTCAAAGTGTTGAACCAGACACTCACAACCTTAGCCTGATCCTGACTTGGACCTTCTCACTGATTCAGATTTCCTGTCCAGGTCTGCATTTGTGTCAGCCTCATTGGGTATGCATTGGAGATGTGGGAGGGAACATTCACTCTCCCTCCCTGGAAAGAGACCAGGGTATACTTACATTTTCTGTAAGCACTCTAAGCATTCCAAGACCAAGAATATTAGCTCTGGGAGGCAAGGAGAGAACCTGCTTTTGCCTCATACCTTCTTTCAGCTTCTGTTCCCTAAACCTACACCCCTGTGAAAGAGAACCAAGAACAGTATGGAGATGCCACTGTACTATCTCATTCCCAAGATTTGGACCTCAGCCCACGGGAACCACCCCCCCACCCCCCGCTATTTTCATGTTCAGTAAGTTTGTAGGAGTGGAAGGAGGAAAAGTGGATATGGAAAAACATGGATTCTAGAAATCTGAGAAAGTAAAATAAAACTCATCTCTCCTTTAAAAATAGGTCATGTTCATATTTGGCATTTCAGTGTGAAATCTGATGGGTGTAGTTGGCTTGAGCAGAATGGAAGTTAAGTTGCTGGGTTGAGAAGGTCAAGAAACTATGAAGAAAAGGTTTGCATAAGACATTCATACAAGCATTTAAGCCAGTGATATGATGATGGTATCTGGCCGACAGACGAATTCTGGGGGTGTCAATGAATGTGAGTAACTGACAAAGGTAATGGGAGGGAATGGTTGGTATGGTTTACTTGGTTCAAAGGAAGAGATTTAAAACTTTTATCTGAGAATGGAGGTTTAATGGGGAGAAGTGGCAACTGGTAGCTAAGAGAAAGCCTGGCCTAATTTACTGATCTTTTTAATGATGGAAAGTTTGCTGCCTGAAAATTTCTTATTGGGAGTCACTTACCTAGTTCTTTAGATTGACACATAACCAAATAATACAACATTTGAATCATTGGTTACTTCACTTATTTTCCCTGAGCCCTCTGATACTATAGTTTCGTAGCTCTCTGAAACAGTATGTTGTAGAAAAATTAATTCTATTTTCCTCAAATGTTGCTCCTCCTCTCCTGATTTCTCTGCACAGCCCTACTGTGGGCAGCTTAGTGTGTTTCATAGGCCATACGACAAAATACAGGGTGGTCTCGGTGCAGAGGGAAATGAAAATGATGATTAGCTGCTCGTGTGCTGAGGTCAGAATTCTCTGGCGGTCCCTGCAGGCTCCTCTTGAAAGCTCTGGCTCAGTTAGTCTTATCACCTTCCGTGAGTCATTTGCGCTGTGAGAATCAGGTATGATGCCTTTCTCTTACCCACACATTTCTGAGCCCTGACATATTTCTTGACCCTCTTTCCTTTCCATGTCAACTCTGATCGCCCTAATTTAAGTACTTATTGTCTTGTCTAAACGACTGCAGCAGATTTTAAACTAGCTTTCTATCCTCTGGCCTCGTCCACCCTAAAATCCATCCACCATGCTGTCACGGAATGCTAGTACCTTGCCAACATGACACGGAAGCAAAGCCATCAGGCATAAGGTTGAGGTATCATGATGCCCAGCTTCCAGGTAACACTTTCCTCCACATCACAATATATCGTCTGCATATCTCAGAGGGGAGGAATCCTAAACTATTTGAAATGTGGTAAGCACCAAGTTTGATTGTAGATGAAATCAGCTGCATCAATCATGAAACATGATTCTCTTTGTTCTGTATGCATCCCCAAAATTTTAAGGAAATAGTTATAAATTAAGAGAGACCATGAATGTCTCTAACCTTGATGTTCTGCTGTGATTTGGAAGTAAGGAAGGGTATTTGTCAGTGTCATCCTGTCTCTTAGTTCAGCTTCTGAAGTCAGTACCCTCTAGTGACCTTCTTTAGTCTCCCCTTTACCTACTTCCTTCAGGACCACTGCATTGCTTAACAACCGTGGGCACCATTACGCTGGATTGTATGTAAATAGTGCCTCTGGAGTTGAGGTATACTCTACTGTGGTCCTTCTCTTTGCTTCACACTCCAGCAAATGCCAGAAATATGTAGACCTCACCCTGCTGAGTCTTGTTTCTTTGTATTTTATTTTTCTGGTTTCTCCTGGAAAGTCTTCTCACTTTTTTCCTCCTTGAAAACACAGAGACACACACAGACATGTACACACACATATACATACACTGCTGGTTAAATGTTATTCATCCTTAAAGACATAGCTTAGGCATCAAACTCCTCCAGCAAGCTTCTCCTATTTCCCTACTCATCTTCACGTTTGTGAGCCCACTCATGACGTTATGTATCAATTTTGATTAGATACACATCTTTCTTCCACTAAACCGTAAGATCCCTAGGAGCAGACACCATGTCTCAAGCACCATTGTGGTCCCAGTTCCTACCACAGTAACCGATGCCATCTTTCCTTTAACCACTTGCTAACACCCCTCTATGCACCCCTCTCAGAAGTCCTATCCCAAGGTTGCCCCGGTCCCAGGATGATTAGAATGGAACTATATACTTCCTTCACTGGAAACCCTGCCCTACCTACTGGGGCATGATTTTTTTCCCTACCCCTGAGTGGCATTAAACACAATACTGGGTCCCACTCATAGTCCCAAGGTCTAGGTTTATTATTAATTCCAAATGCCAATACCAATTGAGTATTAATACTAATAACAATAGGTGAAACATTGACAATCTAGACCAAGTTGTACTGTCTCAGAATTATCTAGTTCCTTTTCAGAATTTTCTGCAGCACCAAAAAGAAGCAGATCTGCACACTTTCTTGCCTATCTTTGTGTGTGTGTGTGTGTGTGTGTGTGTGTGTGTGTGTGTGTGTGTGTTTAGGTCATGTTCCTGATCCCTGAGAGAGCAACATGAACAAACAATATTATACAGGGCAGTCAATGTATACTTAGAGGAGTGTTTGTTATTAATGCTTATTTGTTTTTGAGAGAGAGAGAGAGAGAGAGAGAGCGAGCACATGTGTGGGGGAGGGTCAGAGAGAGAGGGAGACCCAGAATCGGAAGCAGGCTCATGACCTGGGCCGAAGTCGGTTGCTTAACTGACTGAGCCACCCAGGCACCCCAGAAAAAGGAACATTTCTATGAGAAAGACTTGAATTTGATAAAAGGTACATCCAAGAAAGTACAATTCCTTGGGGTCTCTCATAAGATGATCTTTTTCATGATTTTGTTCAACAGTTATTTATGCAGAGCCTAGTATGTGCTAGGCGTTGTTCTAGGGGGCATACAAGTGAACAAAATAGAAAAAGAAATCTCTGTCCCATAGGGCTTACTTTCTAATAGGTACTTAATTGCATTTGCATAAGTACAATGTTACATTACTTCTTCCTAGAGCAGAAGAATATTCTAGCTCAAGAATAAAACCAAGTTTCCAATTCTCATAAGGGAAAAATGTTTTTCAGCTCTCTAATGATCCTCCTCAAAACAGGTTCCAAAAAATTCTTGAGGCTCATCTTAGGTAGTAGGTACTTTTAATATTGACATTTAATATTTATGTCAGGAGATGAAAGTATTTAATGAATACATATAAAGAGCCAACCTTAACCAAATAGCTTTTCCAGCTTCATTCAGTACCATGAATGATACAGCTGATAAGATTATACTAAATTAAGTACTAATGGCCTTATATCAAACATCACCAAGGTCTTCTGGCTCCCAGCTTAACCAGTATGCAGTGTAGCTGGGTGACATTGAACTGGTTTCTCTCCAATGTGTGGTAAAGGGGCAGCTTTTCCTTGGCAAAGTCCCCTTGATGAGTCCATGGTGTCACTGGCGTTATCTCTGAGAGGTCATTGTTCATCTTCCATCATAGGTCAGACTTGGCAGTGGTGAAATAAATGTTCTTGCTACATCTGTACATACATAATCATGGGCTGTTCTGAACACATACGTCATTTTGTGGGTGGGTGAGAGGATTCTAAAAACAAAAAACAAATAGGCCTTTTCAGCTTTTGGAACTAAAAGAACACAATAAATGTGTTTCAACAAGGAGGATGATCCCAGGTCAGTTGTAGAAGTTTGTGTTGGCTAATGGACTAGGTAACCCCAGAATCCTTCCCATTGCCAGTAGACTGTGATTCCAAGAATCATCCATGAGTCAGAAGTCAATGCTATTAGTGTCTTGTGGGAGCATACTCATACGTATATAGAGAAGTCAATAGAAAGACTCTGAAGAAGAGAGAGAAACTTTGCCTGTGTTTAACCAAAGAAAAGAACTCCTTGCATTTTGCCAATATCCTTCCTGTCACAATCTAGGGGCTAATTTTATGCAGTGTCAGAATTACAAGAAGCCATTTGAGGTGACATATTTTTAGAGAGGACTTATTAATGGTGGAATAAGAGTGAGGCATGAAGTCCAATAGTGCCTCCATATTAACTCCAGCTCCATAAGTCAAGTGGGAAATCTATAGATTAATGAAACTCAGTAAATTGTTTAATTATACTCCCGCCAACCCCCCCTCCCCCATGCACAGCTCTAGATGAACAAATACCCAGTTTCTGTTAGAGATGTTTCTTTCCCACATATCTCTCATAGTAACATTATTTACATGGAAGTAAAAAGGTAAAGTGGTATGTTATAAAATGTAAAAACTACATAAAGCTGCACAGGACATATTACTCCTAGGAGTAGAGTTGGAACCCAGTAATGCCAGGTAAGTGAGAAAACCATCTGTTTTTATATTTTAATGATCAATCTAATGATTTGCTTTGGGTTTGTTAATGTCTTTGAACGGTGCCTTGAGCTTAACAAGGTGACTGTGTCTGCTTTTATTCCCTTCCTCTCCAGTTAGACACTTAGAATTATATTAGATAGTAATATCTCCATTAACCAAATGTTGTTGAGAAACGGGACTGAACATGAACACCAATACACTTTCCAAACAACTGCGTTTTAGCCTAGCTGAGGTAGAAACAATGACAACCTAACATAAGTGGGAACATTTGAAAACCTGTTTAGCCTTAAACACAGGTGCCGAGCATGATTATCCTGTGATGTTCTCAGGAGCTACTTTGATGTATAGGACCGTTCGTTCTTAGGTTGAATGATTCCTCTGTGTTTTGTTTTGTTTTACTGGGCCCATTTTCATACTTTTCTTCCTCACTTTTTAGCTGTTACTGCCCAAGGTCACACTTTTCCAGATTCTCTCCAACCTCTTCTAGTTGTCTGTTTCTAATATTAGTGAACCAGACACCATTTAACCAAACATACTACGATTTACATCCAAAGTAGTCACGTTCAGAGTTTTGTTTGGTCTGAATCAGAGAACACTGAGGTAACACAGTGAAAGGCACAGGCCTATTCTCTCTCTATACTTCATACACCACTCCAGACTGGATTCTGTGTGTGGTCTGAGGCAGGTCCCCAAAGCCCATCCATGGTCCTTAGTTTAAACAGTTCTAAAGTTTATGCATTATGCCTATATAGAAATTATGTCACATTTTCTCTCAAAGCTAGCTTATTCTCCTTTTAGACCAGGAGGTTGAAGACTTTGGTTTTGTTTACAAACTTGACTCTTGTTGACATATAGCCTGAGTAAGTATTTAACTACTCTAAGCTTCAGTTTCTTCATCTACAAAATGACAGTAATAATAACTGTCCTAGAAGACAATTGCAGGATAAAAATAAAACAACGTACATGCAAGCAAGATGCAAACTCCAGACAAGTACAACTTAGCCAGAAGTCCATGGACAATGGGTGGGCTTCAGAGGATCTGTGCTCCTACTGATATTATAAGAACAATGTGGGTTTTTGCCCCTGTATGTTTTTCTTGGCATAAGTGTCCATAGTTTTCATCTATGGAGTTTATGACCCTAAGGAGATTAAGAATAATTGCTTATAGCCTGCACTTTATGATATCACTTTTATTTCCTGGTTCTAGACTAAATTTCGGGTGGGTACAGTTGTTTAACTTATTGACTTCCAATATAGAGAAGTGTTAATGTGTATTTGGAGTACTAATAGTATCTACTGAGCTCAACTTAAATGAATAAGCTATTAGAGAATATGTATCGATAAATACACATAGCCATATCCTGCTACTTAGTATGCTACTTTACTATGTTATATTATCGATATATCTATATCATTTCAATGAATAATTAGTATATCATCTAGTCTAACATTCTTATTTCATCAAAGAGAATAAACAAGCTGATCTTCATAGTGTCTATATCTGTATCGGTTTCACTTCTTCAAAGGGATGCTGTGAAGATAAAGATATAGCTGTTACAATGTTGGAGATTTCAGAGGAAAGTTACAATGTAATAATAATGATATGGTGGCAATAATAGTTATGAAATAGCTTGTTATAACTACTGTTAATTGAGTATCTGCTAAGTACCGGGCACTGTGTTAGTCATTTTGTACAAAATGTATCTAATTTTCAAATCAACCTTTAAAGATAGACATTATTGTCCTCATTTTTACATGAAGAAACCTATGAATTAGGTTAAGAAATATGTCCCAATCACAAAGCTAATAAATGACCAACCTGGAATTTTAACCCAAATCTGTTTGGCTCTAAAGTCTGTTATTTTTTTCCTATAGTTAAATGTAGCAGATGATGTATTTGTGATTTGTGACTCTTAATAAGGTATAAGCCAGCCCTACAAGATAAGAGTTAATTCTTATTTTTCTACTGAATTTGAATATTATAATAGTCAATGTACTAACTTCAAAAAACTTAGGGCGCACCTGCAATGCAATCTAACCTTTATCTTAAAGGTAAGAGATGCCCATTGAAAGGTATTAGGCAAGGAGATGATATAATTAGATCTTGTGTCTTTGGAAGACACAGTACAGTTGAATGAGTTGGAACTCATTCAGATGTGACTAGAGGCAAGAAGGCCAGAAGGGAGGCTGTTTTAGCAGCAGCAGTAAGGATGGACAGAAGTGAGTGGGCTCTGTGACTCTCTAGGAGGTAGCCTAGATAAGTCTTGATGACTAGATGTGGGAGGTCAGGATGGTGAGGAATCAAACAAGGTGCCCAGATTTCTGTGGGACATCTCCTTCCCTGTTTTTAGGACAGGCAGACAGGTTATCAGGAGGAGATTTACAGGTGAAAATGCTAAGTGCTTTTTGGACATATTGGGTTTGTGGTGTTTGTGAAGATGTTAAAATGGCCTTTGGATATTCTGTTTTGAAGTTTAGAAGAGTGATGGATGGGCTGGAGATTCAGTTTCAGAAGTGAGCACCATAAAAATGGCTAAGGAAAGCCTTGGAAGTAGATAAAATTGCTCAGGGAGGGTATGTATGGTCAGAAGGGAAGAGAGTTTAGACCAGACCCTGAAGAAACGTAACATTTAAAAGACAAGTACGAGAGAAAGGGTAGCTAGAGCTGTGGCAGTGTAGCATCATAGATTGGACACTATTTCAAGATGGAAGAAGTGACTGTAGGCATTTACCCAAAAGAAGTGAAAACATATGTTCATACAAAGCCCTGTACTTCAATGTTTATAGAAGTTTATTAGTAATTGCCACAAACAGGAAGCAATCTAAATATCCATCAACGGTGAATGAACAAATAAATTGTACATCTATCTGTACAATGTACTCAATGATGAAAAGGAACTGCCTCTACACACAGCATTGGTGACTCTCAGAAGAATTTGCTAAGTGAAAGAAGCCAAGTACAAAAGTCTACAGACTGTTTATATGACAGTCTGGAAAGCAAAACCATGGAGACAGAAATCAGGTCAGTGGTTGCCAGGAGCTGGAGGTGGGAGAAGGGGATTTACCATCGAGGGACTCAGAGGAACTGTTTGGGGGTGATGGTAATGTTGCTTATCTTGATTATGGTGGAGGTCACCTGAGCATATGAGGTACCCAAACTGCTAGACATGTACCCAAAAAGGATGAGTTCTACATTATATAAATCATGTGTCAATAAAACCAACCTAAAGCAAAACACAAATACAAAAGGGAGTTGTCAAAATGTCAGACGCTGCTCACAAATCCTACAAGAAGACGCCTGAGACATGCCCGTTGTGTTCGGCATCGGTGACTTTATGGGGGGCAGTGTCAGTGGCACGGGGGAGGCAGAAGCTAGATTGTTAAGGGTTGAGGAGTAAGAAAAGACTGATGGTTGTCCCCCAATACCCATTTTCTTCTTCTTTTGTGGGAATGGAGCCCTGAATTTAGACTCATGACTATGCAGAATGAAGACTGTTTTGCCCAGTCTCCCTGGAAACTGAATGTGGCCATGTGACTGAATGCTGGCCAAAGAGATGTAAGTGAAAACGTCCTGAGGCAGCTTCTGGGAGCCTTCCAGAAGAGGTAGCTGGCATGCTTCCATTGCCCTTTCTTCTTTGCTCCTTCTACCTTTGTGCTGGTTGAAATGCAGACGTGATGGCTGGCATTGGAGCAGCCAACTTGGACCATGAAATGACTTCAGAAAGGGAGACCACAAATGACGAGAACATTTTGGAGAAGCCTGGGTCTCTTAGCTCTTTGAGAGATGCTAACCTGGTCCAGGACTACTCATCTCTGTACTTTTAAGATACGTCAAACGAATCTCTTTCCTGATTGAGCTTAATCCTATAAGCTACTGGGAACAAATCTGAGGATGGAGAGGTGGTGAGTGCAGGCAATGCTTTCAAGAAGCTTGGCTATGAAGGGGACCAGTAAAAGGTGGGTGGGATGGTACCTGGAGAGGGACATAGGTTGAGGGAGGGTTTTGTGATCTTCAAATTCATACTCGATTCTCTGTGAATGGAAACCTGTAAATGACCCAGAATCTCTTTCCACCAAAAGCCCTGTGAATTGTCACTGGGTTTGACTTTGTGGCTCACTTTCCAGAAGGAAAGGAGAAGCAATGCATTCCCCTCTGAACATTTTGTACCCGTCTCCTTCCAGCCCCTTGCTTGTGTAGAGCTTATCACATCTAAGGGTTATAGATGGGGCTGCATTTTGGAGCCCCCTCCCCTTTTGGGCCAGTCTCTTCAGGGCTCCTTTCCTGAGGCCTTAACTTAGCGGGTCTACTTCTCTCTTACTCTCCATTGGAGTGTGTGTGTGTGTGTGTGTGTGTGTGTGTGTGTGTGTGTGTGTGTATGTATTACAAAACTGCATTATTAAGGTATAATTCATATGCCATAAAATTCAGCCAGAATGTACAATTCAGTGCTTTTTAGTATACTCACAAATTTGTGCAATCATCATCATAACTTAATTTTAAAACATTCATCTTGATGTCTTATTACTTATTTTTATAGCAATATTTTTGATCTCTGTTGATGTTGACTTCTCTCTCTCTGTGCTTTGTCTTTCTGCTTTACCGGGGGAGCTCCACTAGGGCAGGGACTGTGATGACTATGGATAGGGCTGCATCCTCAGCACCTGGCAGACACGGACTGGCAGAGAGACCGGGCAGAACCACACAATGAAAGCCTAAAGCTTGTCCCATCCATTCTTTATTGCAGCAGGTGCAGGGCACCTGAGTGGGAGCCAGGTCCCCACCTGGGAAACCATTAGGAGTAGGCAATTCTCTGAGGGGTTACAGGGAGGGCATATATGCCCGGGGGAGGCTTATAACTCTGGGGTGGGGCTGTGGTGATTTGGGAAACCACGTTCAATGTATCTATTGTTTTCAAAGAAGGCGCTAAGGAAAGTGACACTGGACAATATCTTTCTAGTGGGCAGGAATACGCAGAATATGGAGGGGTAAGAAGGGCGTGGGGTCGCCAAAGGGTTCAAACACCGCATTGAGGCGCCGCAATGCAGCTGGAGTTTTCCTTGGGAAACTCAGACGTTTGCCCGCTGGGCTGGCACAATGGCGTTTCCGAACCCATGCCCGACCCACTGGGGGCAGGACTTGTTATTTGCTAGACGCTTCTTTCTTTTGCAACTTCAGATCTGCAAGAGCTGCAACCTTGTCGATGACTCAATCGTTTCCTCGAACCCTCTGGGCTGTGTCACCGCCGCAGCCGCCCCTCTGCCCTCCCACTCGTCCCCGGCATCTCCGTGCAGCGCCGCCCGTCCCAGGGGAACCGCGGGCGCACCTGGCGCCTCGGGCGCCCCAGCACTGCGCGCTGGTGGCCACACCGCCCGGCGCGCAGCTGCCAGAGAGCTCTCTCCCGAAACATTTAAGTGGAGTGGCTTGTCTAGCGCCCAGCGAACAACATTATCCAATTGCTTCCCGTTTTATTCGCAGGCTGGGAGCTGAGAGAGCCGGAGCGTTCACTTTCAACCCTCAAGGGGGGGAGGGGGTGCGGGCGGGGAGGGGAGAAGCTTGCGGCTCCACCTCGCGCGCGGCGCGGCCAGAGCGCCCGGCTCCGGCAGAGGCGAGCAGCGCCGGTGAGCCCCGCAGCAGCGCGCCCGGCCGCCCGGAGCCCCGCGATGGAGTGAGTATCCCCGCGCGCGGCTCGCTGTCCCTCCTCTCGGCATGTTGCCATGGCGACCGCGGCAGCAGGCAGATGCGGGCTCGGGTCCCAGTCCCGGATGGGTGTTTAATTTCAGCCCAGTGTGTACGCCTGGTGTTTCTATAGCAGCGGTCGCAGGGGCTGGAGCCAAGGGGCAGGAGCCCCGGGATGAGTGGTTTTGTGCGGCTGCCTCTTGGCCAGCAGGGCCTCCGGAGGGGACGCTGCTGCTAAGGAGGGAAGCACGTCCTAGGGTTCCCCATCCCTGCCCCAAGCTTCCGATTCTCAGGGAGTTGGCTGAGAATAGCCATTACTTCCGATTCCTAACCATGTCAGCATTATTGGACTGCAGTTAAAAACAGGGGGGGGGGTGTCACTGCGGATCGGAAGCAAATGTGGTTCGGTGTGAATTGTGTAATGGAAGGATGATGAGTTAGTGGGTAATATGAGACAGAGCTGCAATGCCCTGGCTACTAGAAACCAGCAGACGACCCAAAATTATTGATTTGTTCCTGGGGTAATTGAGAAATGAGACAGAAAGGTAGGAGCAGCAGCCGCGGGGTTGACTTACAACGTTTGGCACCGTGGGCACAGCATGGGCGGGGTGGGGAAGAGAGGGCAGGGAGGCAGGAGGGGCGTTAACCAGAAAAGACACAATAAAGGGCTTCGGTCTTGGGTTCGAACTGGGGTTTCTCTCCCCTCAGCCTTTGCATCCCGGCGTTGCCTTTGGTCACTCTCTCAGGCTCCTGCCGCAGCAGGGCCACTTTGACGGGCGACAGGCTCCAAGAAAGGGTGAATTCTGGAGCCAGCTATTAGATAGTGCTCACTTGGTCAGCTTCTCCCCCTCCTGTTCTCTTCCCACGGATACTTCCTGACATTGGGGCTGTATGAAATCATATTTCAGCCTAGAGATAACGACCAGTTTTCAGGTATCGGGATCTTCATGCCAAACCCAATAAACCGTAGATGCAGCTGTCATCCCTCTGCATATCTGATTGTGTAAATGTAATTTAATCCTCACCAACAAGGCTGCTAAAGCAGAAGTCAGAGGTGGTGCAGCATTGTAGGAGTGAGGAGTTGTAGATTTCAGCCCCTGACTTGGCTGGCACTAGTGTTACTGATTTTCTGTACCAGTAATTTAATATCTCCGAGCCTCAGTTTCCCTATGTGTACCGTGGAGACAAAGATGTTCCTGACCTACTTCTAAGCATTGTTGAGAGGATCAGATAATATTTCTGTATCTTCTAGAGGGCTCTGTAGATTGTAAGGTATATATGAATTTAAGGAGTTAATGATCAAGTCTCTGGAATCGGTTTTCTGGGCTTGAGTCCTTGTGCATTTTGCTGAATGACGTCAGTCTCTCTGGGCCTCGTTTCTGGAAACAGGAATGATAACTATTTCATGAGATTTTTCTGAAGATCAAACAAATTGGTACATATTGATGGTCTTCGAACCTGGAACAAAGAAAGCTCAATAAATATCATCTATTATCTATAAATATTATCTATTATCTATTATTATTATTGTGGTCTCCAGGAGTCCTCGTCGACATTTTGTGGGGTCTCAGGTTGGTGCCAGGGTGTTTTATTTTCCCCCAGACAATTTATAAACTTAATGCCCCAAGGGCAACTGAGAGTAACACAATTCTCAAGATACCATTGTAGATGTTCAGAAGCAACCAGGAGACATAGCAGGCTTGAGTACACAGGGCAGAAGCTGGACGACTTGGCTTCTGGCATGTTCTGTTCTTATTGCCCAATGCCATTTTTTTTTTTTTTTTTTAGACATGGAAACTGCCCTTTATAAGAGGATGAATGTAGGTCTAGTGGTCCCACGGTGGAAGGTTAAAGGGTACCCTGGCTGTTTGCCAGCACAGTAGTTCTCATCTTTACCATCTCACATGAATACTCTAATGTATAACATACCTTCCAGACTTACAACTTGAGCATTCAGTAACTGAGGAACGGCACACAGGATTTGTAAGCTTCCTTCCCCAGACCTTTCCCTCATCTTCTCTCCATCCTCCAGCTAAGTTTTTGTTCCAGGTGTGCCTACCTCCCGCGTGGAATTCCTGGTGAACACAGGCTTTCCGTATCATGCTCTTCCCTGTCCTTCTGCAGGGTTCAGATTGGTGTCCCATCCAGCCCCCTTCTCTCCTGACTTTCCTGGCCCTGGCTTTCCTGTCCCCCTGTGACATTTCAAGGTCCTCCTCACCTTCCAGTTAACCTCCTGCCTTTCCAGCTGTCTAATCTGTTCACTCTCCCACTTCCATTGCTTCATTAATATAATTCACTTTTTAACTCTTTTTTTCTTCTTTCAGAATACTACCTTTTCCTGTCTTGGGTGTAACCAAATTTCTCAAATCCTGTTCTTCCCCTCTATCTAAACCCTCTCAAAAATCTCATCTAAGATATAACTCCATTCTCCTTCCTTATCATTTTCTTTTTTTTTTTTTGACAGTTTTGAAATACAATTTTATTTATTTATTTATTTATTTATTTATTTATTTATTTATTTATTTCTATATGGGATTTATTGTCAAATTGGTTTCCATACAACACCCAGTGCTCATCCCAAAAGGTGCCCTCCTCAATACCCATCACCCACCCTCTCCTCCCTCCCACCCCCCATCAACCCTCAGTTTGCTCTCAGTTCTCAACAGTCTCTTATGCTTTGGCTCTCTCCCACTCTAACCTCTTTTTTTTTTTTTTTCCTTCCCCTCCCCCATGGGTTCCTGTTAAGTTTCTCAGGATCCACATAAGAGTGAAACCATATGGTATCTGTCTTTCTCTGTATGGCTTATTTCACTTAGCATCACACTCTCCAGTTCCATCCACGTTGCTACAAAAGGCCATATTTCATTTTTTCTCATTGCCACGTAGTATTCCATTGTGTATATAAACCACAAT
>NW_024412401.1:33933237-33940905 GCF_014898765.1 Herpailurus yagouaroundi
ACCCCCCATCAACCTTCAGTTTGTTCTCAGTTTTTAAGAGTCTCTTATGCTTTGGCTCTCTCCCACTCTAACCTCTTTTTTTTTTTTCCTTCCCCTCCCCCATGGGTTCCTGTTAAGTTTCTCAGGATCCACATAAGAGTGAAACCATATGGTATCTGTCTTTCTCTGTATGGCTTATTTCACTTAGCATCACACTCTCCAGTTCCATCCACGTTGCTACAAAAGGCCATATTTCATTTTTTCTCATTGCCACGTAGTATTCCATAGTGTATATAAACCACAATTTCTTTATCCATTCATCAGTTGATGGACATTTAGGCTCTTTCCATAATTTGGCTATTGTTGATAGTGCTGCTATGAACATTGGGGTACAAGTGCCCCTATGCATCAGTACTCCTGTGTCCCTTGGATAAATTCCTAGCAGTGCTATTGCTGGGTCATAGGGTAGGTCTATTTTTAATTTTCTGAGGAACCTCCACACTGCTTTCCAGAGTGGCTGCACCAATTTGCATTCCCACCAACAGTGCAAGAGGGTTCCCGTTTCTCCACATCCTCTCCAGCATCTATAGTCTCCTGATTTGTTCATTTTGGCCACTCTGACTGGCGTGAGGTGATCCCTGAGTGTGGTTTTGATTTGTATTTCCCTGATAAGGAGCGACGCTGAACATCTTTTCATGTGCCTGTTGGCCATCCGGATGTCTTCTTTAGAGAAGTGTCTATTCATGTTTTCTGCCCATTTCTTCACTGGGTTATTTGCTTTTCGGGTGTGGAGTTTGGTGAGCTCTTTATAGATTTTGGATACTAGCCCTTTGTCCGATATGTCATTTGCAAATATCTTTTCCCATTCCGTTGGTTGCCTTTTAGTTTTGTTGGTTGTTTCCTTTGCTGTGCAGAAGCTTTTTATCTTCATAAGGTCCCAGTAATTCACTTTTGCTTTTAAGTCCCTTGCCTTTGGGGATATGCTGAGTAAGAGATTGCTACGGCTGAGGTCAGAGAGGTCTTTTCCTGCTTTCTCCTCTAGGGTTTTGATGGTTTCCTGTCTCACATTCAGGTCCTTGATCCATTTTGAGTTTATTTTTGTGAATGGTGTGAGAAAGTGGTCTAGTTTCAACCTTCTGCATGTTGCTGTCCAGTTCTCCCAGCACCATTTGTTAAAGAGACTGTCTTTTTTCCATTGGATGTGCTTTCCTGCTTTGTCAAAGATGAGTTGGCCATACGTTTGTGGGTCTAGTTCTGGGGTTTCTATTCTATTCCATTGGTCTATGTGTCTGTTTTTGTGCCAATACCATGCTGTCTTGATGATGACAGCTTTGTAGTAGAGGCTAAAGTCTGGGATTGTGATGCCTCCTGCTTTGGTCTTCTTCTTCAAAATTACTTTGGCTATTTGGGGCCTTTTGTGGTTCCATATGAATTTTAGGATTGCTTGTTCTAGTTTCGAGAAGAATGCTGGTGCAATTTTGATTGGGATTGCATTGAATGTGTAGATAGCTTTGGGTAGTATTGACATTTTGACAATATTTATTCTTCCAATCCATGAGCAGGGAATGTCTTTCCATTTCTTTAAATCTTCTTCAATTACCTTCATAAGCTTTCTATAGTTTTCAGCATACAGATCCTTTACATCTTTGGTTAGATTTATTCCTAAGTATCTTATGCTTCTTGGTGCAGTTGTGAATGGGATCAGTTTCTTTATTTGTCTTTCTGTTGCTTCATTGTTAGTGTATAAGAATGCAACTGATTTCTGTACATTGATTTTGTATTCTGCAACTTTGCTGAATTCATGTATCAGTTCTAGCAGACTTTTGGTGGAGTCTGTCGGATTTTCCATGTATAATATCATGTCATCTGCAAAAAGCGAAAGCTTGACTTCATCTTTGCCAATTTTGATGCCTTGGATTTCCTTTTGTTGTCTGATTGCTGATGCTAGAACTTCCAGCACTATGTTAAACAACAGCGGTGAGAGTGGGCATCCCTGTCGTGTTCCTGATCTCAGGGAAAAAGCTCTCAGTTTTTCCCCATTGAGGATGATGTTAGCTGTGGGCTTTTCATAAATGGCTTTTATGATCTTTAAGTATGTTCCTTCTATCCCGACTTTCTCAAGGGTTTTTATTAAGAAAGGGTGCTGGATTTTGTCAAAGGTCTTTTCTGCATCGATTGACCGGATCATATGGTTCTTCTCTTTTTTTTTTTTGTTAATGTGATGTATCACGTTGATTGATTTGCGAATGTTGAACCAGCCCTGCATCCCAGGAATGAATCCCACTTGATCATGGTGAATAATTCTTTTTATATGCCGTTGAATTCGATTTGCTAGTATCTTATTGAGAATTTTTGCATCCATATTCATCAGGGATATTGGCCTGTAGTTCTCTTTTTTTTACTGGGTCTCTGTCTGGTTTAGGAATCAAAGTAATACTGGCTTCATAGAATGAGTCTGGAAGTTTTCCTTTCCTTTCTATTTCTTGGAATAGCTTGAGAAGGATAGGTATTATCTCTGCTTTAAACGTCTGGTAGAACTTCCCTGGGAAGCCATCTGGTCCTGGACTCTTATTTGTTGGGAGATTTTTGATAACCGATTCAATTTCTTCACTGGTTATGGGTCTGTTCAAGCTTTCTATTTCCTCCTGATTGAGTTTTGGAAGAGTGTGGGTGTTCAGGAATTTGTCCATTTCTTCCAGGTTGTCCAATTTGTTGGCATATAATTTTTCATAGTATTCCCTGATAATTGTTTGTATCTCTGAGGGATTGGTTGTAATAATTCCATTTTCATTCATGATTTTATCTATTTGGGTCATCTCCCGTTTCTTTTTGAGAAGCCTGGCTAGAGGTTTGTCAATTTTGTTTATTTTTTCAAAAAACCAACTCTTGGTTTCGTTGATCTGCTCTACAGTTTTTTTAGATTCTATATTGTTTATTTCTGCTCTGATCTTTATTATTTCTCTTCTTCTGCTGGGTTTAGGCTGCCTTTGCTGTTCTGCTTCTATTTCCTTTAGGTGTGCTGTTAGATTTTGTATTTGGGATTTTTCTTGTTTCTTGAGATAGGCCTGGATTGCAATGTATTTTCCTCTCAGGACTGCCTTCGCTGCGTCCCAAAGCGTTTGGATTGTTGTATTTTCATTTTCGTTTGTTTCCATATATTTTTTAATTTCTTCTCGAATTGCCTGGTTGACCCACTCATTCGTTAGTAGGGTGTTCTTTAGCCTCCATGCTTTTGGAGGTTTTCCAGACTTTTTTCTGTGGTTGATTTCAAGCTTCATAGCATTGTGGTCTGAAAGTATGCATGGTATGATTTCAATTCTTGTAAACTTATGAAGGGCTGTTTTGTGACCCAGTATATGATCTATCTTGGAGAATGTTCCATGTGCGCTCGAGAAGAAAGTATATTCTGTTGCTTTGGGATGCAGAGTTCTAAATAGATCTGTCAAGTCCATCTGATCCAATGTCTCATTCAGGGTCCTTGTTTCTTTATTGACCGTGCGTCTAGATGATCTATCCATTTCTGTAAGTGGGGTGTTAAAGTCCCCTGCAATTACCACATTCTTATCAATAAGGTTGCTTATGTTTATGAGTAATTGTTTTATATATTTGGGCGCTCCGGTATTCGGCGCATAGACATTTATAATTGTTAGCTCTTCCTGATGGATAGACCCTGTCACTATTATATAATGTCCTTCTTCATCTCTTGTTATAGCCTTTAATTTAAAGTCTAGTTTGTCTGATATAAGTATGGCTACTCCAGCTTTCTTTTGGCTTCCAGTAGCATGATAAATAGTTCTCCATCCCCTCACTCTCAATCTAAAGGTGTCCTCAGGTCTAAAATGAGTCTCTTGTAGACAGCAAATAGATGGGTCTTGTTTTTTTATCCATTCTGATACCCTATGTCTTTTGGTTGGTGCATTTAATCCATTTACATTCAGTGTTATTATAGAAAGATATGGGTTTAGAGTCATTGTGATGTCTGTATGTTTTATGCTTGTAGTGATGTCTCTGGTACTTTGTCTCACAGGGTCCCCCTTAGGATCTCTTGTAGGGCTGGTTTAGTGGTGACAAATTCCTTCAGTTTTTGTTTGTTTGGGAAGGCCTTTATCTCTCCTTCTATTCTAAATGACAGACTTGCTGGAGAAAGGATTCTCGGCTGCATATTTTTTCTGTCTAGCACACTGAAAATCTCGTGCCAATTCTTTCTGGCCTGCCAAGTTTCAAAAGAGAGATCAGTCACGAGTCTTATAGGTCTCCCTTTATATGTGAGGGCACGTTTACCCCTTGCTGCTTTCAGAATTTTCTCTTTATCCTTGTATTTTGCTAGTTTCACTATGATATGTCGTGCAGAAGATCAATTCAAGTTACGTCTGAAGGGAGTTCTCTGTGCCTCTTGGATTTCAATGCCTTTTTCCTTCCCCAGTTCAGGGAAGTTCTCAGCTATTATTTCTTCAAGTACCCCTTCAGCACCTTTCCCTCTCTCTTCCTCCTCTGGGATACCAATGATGCGTATATTATTTCTTTTTAGTGTATCACTTAGTTCTCTAATTTTCCCCTCATACTCCTGGATTTTTTTATCTCTCTTTTTCTCAGCTTCCTCTTTTTCCATAACTTTATCTTCTAGTTCACCTATTCTCTCCTCTGCCTCTTCAATCCGAGCTGTGGTGGTTTCCATTTTGTTATGCATTTCGTTTAAAGCGTTTTTCAGCTCCTCGTGACTGTTCCTTAGTCCCTTGATCTCTGTAGCAAGAGATTCTCTGCTGTCAGCTATACTGTTTTCAAGCCCAGCGATTAATTTTATGACTATTATTCTAAATTCACTTTCTGTTATATTATTTAAATCCTTTTTGATCAGCTATACCACATCTTCTTTATCCATTCATCCGTTGATGGACATCTGGGCTCTTTCCATACTTTGGCTATTGTCAATAATGCTGCTATCAACATTGGGGTGCATGTGTAATCATGGCATCTTTTAGAAGGCAGTTTTAATTCTTCTTTTCTTATTTCTATTCTTTACTTTTTTACTTTGCATTATTACTAAACTTCCAATAAACTGGTGAATAGCAGTGATGAGAGCAAATATCCTTGCCTTGTTCCTCATTTTAGAAGGAAGCATTCTTCATCATTAGGTTTGATACATCTATAGATTTTTCATAGATGCCCTTTATTAAATTGTAGACTTCCTTGAACATTCAGTTTACTGAGAGTTATCTAATGCATCTAATAGGATTATCATATGGTTTTCTGTTTAGACTATGTTTTATGATGAACTACATTGATTTATTTAAAAATGTTGAGCTTTATCTTTCTGGGATGACTCTATTTGGTCATGGTGTATTATCCTTTTTTCTGTATTAGTTAATTTAATTTGGTAAACATTTTTAAAATCATTTCACATCCATATGCACAAGGGATGTTGGTCTGTGTTTCTTTTTTAAAAGAGAAAGACATTGTTTTTTAAAACAATGTCTTAGCATCATTTTGTTAACAGTAATGTCAGCCTCATAAAATGAGCTTGAGAGGTTCCCTGTTTTTTCTGTTTTCTGGAAAATTTGTATATAATTGGCCTTGTATTACCTTAAATGTTTAGTGGAATTTACCCAGAGAAGCCAGTGGGGCCTATTATTTTCTTTGTGGGAATGTTTCCACTTATTAACCTAAATTATTTAATAGCTATAGGGCTTTGCAGGTTAGTTATTTTTTTTCCTTGGGTGAGCTTTGATGTTTTATGTCTTTCAGATAATTTGTTCATTTCATCTGATTTGTCAAATTTATTGCCATAAACTTTTCTTAATATATCCTATTCTGTTTATAAGGCCTCTGAAAAATTTCCTTGTTTATTACTAATATTGGTGATTTGTGTCTATATTTTGCGATCTAGCAATTTAATAACATTTATAAATTTAACAAAATTTATCAATTTTACTATTTCAAAGACTGTTATTGATCTACTTTATTGTTTTCCTAGTTTTTATTTCACTGATTTCTGACCTTTATTATTTCCTTTCTTCTACTTACTTTAGGTTCCATTAGTTTTTTTCTAGTCTTTAAGGTAGAAGCTTAACATTGATTTTAAACTTATCCTCTCTAATATTTTGTTCTATAAATTCCTTGTAACCACTACTTTAGCTACCTCCTGCTAATTTTGATATGTTATGTTTTCATTTTCATTCAATTTTAAATATTTTCTAATTTGTGATTACTTTTTGGACTCATGGGTTATTTAGAAATGTGTTGCTCAATTTCCAAGTACTTGGGAACTTCTTGAGACATTCTTCTAATACTGATTTCTAATTTAATTCCATTATGGTCAAATTTCAGTCCTTAAATTTACATGGACCAGAATGTGGTGTTTTGGTGAATGTTTCATGTGATTTTGAAAAGAATATGTATCTTAATCCATTCAGGCTGTTATCACAAAACACCACAGACTGGGTGGCTTATGAATAAGAGAAATTTATTTCTCATAGTTCTGGGGGCTGGAAGTCCAAGATCAGGGTCTTGTTCGGTGAGACCTGTTGAGTTTGGTGAGAGCTGTCTTCCAGGTTGCAGACTTCTAGCTTCTTGCTGTGTCCTCACATGTTAGAAGGGGCAGGGGAGCTCTCAGACCTCTTTTAAGATGTCATTAATATCATTCATAAGGGCTCTGCCCTCTTGACCTAATCACCTCCCAAAGGTTAGGATTTCAACATATGAATTTGGGAGGGGACACATTTAATTTATAGCAGTCACTATTAGGTAGTGTGTTCTATCAATATTATTTAGGTCAAGGTGATAGTACATTCAGGTATTCTATATTTTTATTGATTCCCTTTAGTTATTCTATCAACTATTGAAAGGGAAACATTGAAATCACCAATATAACTTGAATTTGTCTCTCTCTTTTTTTTATTCCTCGAAGTTTTGGGTTCATGCATTTTGAAGCTCTATTATTTGGTGTAAACACTTTGGTATTACTAAGTTTTGTGTTGAATTTGCCTCCTTTATCCTTGTGAAATGTTCCTCTTTTTCTCCCTGATTATAGTCCTTGTTGTGAAGTCTACTTTGTTTGATACTAATATAACCATTCCTGCTTTCTTTATATTGTTTTCAGATTACATCTTTTCCATTATTTTTCTCTTAACCTGTGTCTGTAAACTAGTATTTTTTCCCTTGAATAGGCAGCATAACATTGGTCATTAACCTTTTTTTTTCCTTAATTATGAGACAGACTCTGCCTTTTAATTGGAGTATTTAGATTATTAGTGTTTAATGTAATTATCAATATAATTTAGTGTCAGTCTACTGTCTTGATACTTGTTTTTTATTTGATCCATATGTTTTCCTTCATTTTTCCTGTTTTCCTGCTTTCTTTTGGATTAACTGCTACTTTTAGAATTCTATTTTTTCTTCTGTATTGGCTATACATTTTGCTTTAGTGTGTGTGTGTGTGTGTGTGTGTGTGTGTGTGTGTCTGTGTGTGTGTGGTTGGTTGGTTACTCTAGTGTTTGCAACATATATTTTTAACTTATCACATTCTACTTTCAAATGTTATAACACTCTGCAAATTATATAACACTTTTGGACACTATACTACCATTTTTCCTTCCTAATCCTTGCACTATTGTCATTCATTTTACTTCTGTATGTGGAATGAATCTGTAATACATTGTTATTATTTTTCTAAATAGGCAATTATTTAAAAAA
>NW_024412401.1:33950905-34088693 GCF_014898765.1 Herpailurus yagouaroundi
TTCCGCTTGGTCATTTTGGATAGTCCCTGGCGTGGTGAGGACCTGCAGGGCACTTCCCCTGTGCTGTGGTGTATAACTGGAGTTGGTGGGCGAAGCCGCAGTCAGACCTGATGTCTGCCCCCAGCCCACCGCTGGGGCCACAGTCAGACTGGTGCGTGCCTTCTCTTCCCCTCTCCTAGGGGCGGGATTCACTGTGGGGTGGGGTGGCCTGTCTGGGCTACTTGCACACTGCCAGGCTTGTGATGCTGGGGATCTGGCGTCTTAGCTGGGGTGGGTAGGCAAGGTGCACAGGGGCAGGAGGGGCAGGCTTAGCTTGCTTCTCCTTAGGTGATCCACTTCAGGAGGGGCCCTGTGGCAGCAGGAGGGAGTCAGATCCGCTGCCAGAGGTTTGGCTCCGCAGAAGCGCAGAGTTGGGTGTTTGCGCGGAGCGAGCAAGTTCCCTGGCAGGAACTGGTTCTCTTTGGGATTTTGGCTGGGGGATGGCTGGGGGAGATGGCGCTGGCGAGCGCCTTTGTTCCCCACCAAACTGAGCTCTGTTGTCAGGGGGCTCAGCAGCTCTCCTTCCCTTTGTCCTCCAGCCTTCCCGCTTTCTGAGCAGAGCTGTTAACTTATGACCTGCTAGCCGCTAAGTCGCGCTTGCTGTCGGAACACAGTCCGTCAGGCCCCTCCGCTTTTTGCAAGCCAGACTTGGGGGCTCTGCTTGGCCGGCGAGCCACCCCTCCGCCCCGGCTCCCTCCCGCCAGTCCGTGGAGCGCGCACCGCCTCGCCGCCCTTCCTACCCTCTTCCTTGGGCCTCTCGTCTGTGCTTGGCTCCGGCGACTCCGTTCTGCTAATCCTCTGGCGGTTTTCTGGGTTATTTAGGCAGGTGTAGGTGGAATCTAAGTGATCAGCAGGACGTGCGGTGAGCCCAGCATCCTCCTACGCCGCCATCTTCCCTCTCTCCCCCCTTATCATTTTCAACTTAATGTTTATGGAAAAGAATTGAAAGGGGGGGATAAAATTCTCTTCCTTCTTTAATTTTTTACCTAGCTAACAAATACTTGTTGAGATTAGCACTGGTCAACAGAGCAGGCATGATTCTCATCATCTGAAGTTCATAGTTTAATGAAAAGATAGATGTTAAAGCGGTAAATGAATATACAAATACAAATGAATCATTTGTATGAATGAATGAATATACAAATGAATATACAAATACAAAGTGCAATAAATGCCATGAGGGAAATGATGCAGAGGAAATAACAAGAAGGGAATATAGGTTAGATTAGGAGGTCAACAAAGCCCCTCTGAGGAGCTGATATCTAATGTGAGATCTGAAGGACGAGTAGGAGTTGGCTTGGTGAGGAGTAGAGGGAGGAAGCACTCTGGGCTGAGAAAATGGCACATGCTAAGGCCCTGGGGCAGCAGAGGTCCTTGGCAGGTTAGAAGAACTGAAAGAAGGGGAGTATGGCTGGGGTTTTGGCAGTGAGGAAAAGATGGTTTAGACATGCTGCTAAGTGCAACGGGGTGCCACAAGGAGCTTTACGAATGGGTGTGATGGTAATTATTTGTGTTTTGTACCTTCAAAGCTTCAAAGTACAAAAACCTAAAATTGCCTTTCCCTCTGAAGGTATGTAAAATGGATGACATAGAAAATGTGTCATAGGCAAGCATCAGAATACTGCAAACGTTTGCAACAGGAGAAGGGGGATTATCAGTTTTAAAAACCAGCCAGCTTGTGGTGTGCCAGTACCTGATAGTTTTGAATAAGCCGAGGTCACCAATTTTATTATTATTTTTAATTTTTAATTTTTTAATGTTTATTCATTTTTGAGAGAGACAGACATGAGCTGGGGAGGGTCAGAGAGAGAGGAAGACACAGAATCCGAAGCAGGCTCCAGGCTCTGAGCGGTCAGCACAGAGCCCGACGCGGGGCTTGAACTCATGTGAGGTCATGACCTGAGCCAAAGTCGGACGCTTAATCAGCTGAGCCACCCAGGCGCCCCTCGAGGTCACTAATTTTAAATGAAATGGAGTGGAAATAAGAATACGATCATTTATTCACGAGCCTTACTGGTTTTCAAAAAACAAGAGCATCTTAGTTGAAATAGGGGAAAACGTGCGTAACAAGCAAAGACGGTCCTGACTGTACTTGGCTGCCCTCTTTGTTGGGTTGAGTGTGAGAACAATGTGTACGTGGGAACAAACTTCAGCATATGCGGTTACTAATTTGGTACCACACCTATAGGTTTTGCTGGACGCTTCTCTAGAACACAGTCTCCAAAACAGTATGAGAGCTGAAAGGCACAGAGGACATAGCACGGGAACTCTTTCAATTGTCGCCATCTCTGCCAGCACTGGGGCTCTGACTTGATGGGACTCAGAAAAATGGCATTTCCCATTGCCTGTCAGGGGCCTGCTTTCACAGACTCTTAGCCACAGGACAAGTTTCAAGCATCCAGAAGAGATCCCGAAGCATCTAAGCTAAAGTTTGCTTTTTCACAGAAACAAATCTAGGCTCATGAGGGGATAAGCGTGGAAGGGGTACTGAGTCACAGCTGACTTCTGGTTCTTAGCATATGCCTTCATTCGTGCGTTCACCCTTATGCAGCAAACATTGAATATTTTATATGTGCCAAGCACTGCGATAGGTCCTGGGGATAAATGGTGACCTGATCCTGTCTTCAAGGAACTTTCTGTTTAGTCTCAATGTGACTATGGGTGCCATATGACCTTGAACCATTTTCCCTGGCTATGTCTGTCCTGTTACACAAAGTGTGCCATTTTATGTGTTCGGCATGTTGTAGGCATTGAGTAACTATGTTTGAGAATGTGTAAGGCCTTTAAAAATTAATTTTTGTGACGAAAGTAATGTATGCTTTTTACAACAATTCAAGTGGCTTGGGGTTCAGTTTATGAAATAAACCTATTCCTTTCCCTACTCTTTCCCCCAAGTCTTAGTCCCTAGAGCATTAGCATGAACAGTTTGGAGGTATCCTTCCTATTTTCCATGCAACAAAACAGAGTTGGGAACACATACTTATAGAAGTTTAAATACTTCCTTTTAAATAAATTAAGTCCTACCACACTTGTTATTCTGTAGCTTGCTTTTTCCTCTTCATATATTGTGCATACTTTTATATATCGATACATACACACCTATCACATATGCTTTTATTAGCTGCTTAGCAGTTACTTTTGGAATATAGTTCATCAGTCCCCTTTGATGAAGATTTAGGTTTGTTGCCATTTTTTTTTTTTGCTATTATATGCAATGTTGCAATGAACATCTTTGTACATCCTGCAAGTGAATCCATATACTACTTTCCAGAAATGGAATCGCTTAATAAGTGAGTATGCATTTTATGATTTTTTCTATATATTGTCAGAGTACATTGCCACAAGGAATATTTGAGTCCCTGTTTCCTCAATCCTTGACAACCCTAGCCACGTTATAGATTTATATCTCAGTAATACACTTATACTTGGTGCCTCTAACTTTATGTGACCACTCTATCAGTGGTCAGTCTGTGCTTTTGCCCTTCCTGGACTGAGGGCCTCTGGGCTACTGGTCATTTTTTTCAGACAGCAATAGGGAGTCATAAAATACAAACAGCAAGCTTAAATCCAGAAGAGAATGAAAATTATTTGCAAAGGCAAAACTTAAAATACCTAATTAACTTTAAAAAGCGATCAAGGAGGTTTTTGTGGAGTTTGTCCAATTTTGACTTTATTGACTGATTCCTTACAACTGAGGAAACGAGACTCTACCACTCAGCCCTCCTTTTACCATTTGTTGCAGTTATACTGTTAGTTTTACATTTTCAAAGTTTTAACATTTGCAGTTTTGAATTGTAAACATAATCCTCCCAGTTCATTCAGTCAACTGAATGCACTTGATTGCACTAGGTACTGTTCCTTTAAACATTTTTTTAATGATTATTTATTTTTGAGAGAGAGGGAGAGACAGAGCGCAAGTGGGGGAGGGCAGAGAGAGAGGGAGGCACAGAATCTGAAGCAGGCTCCAGGCTCTGAGCTGTCAGCACAGAGCCTGATGCGGGGCTTGAACTCACAGAGTGTGAGATCATGACCTGAGCCCAAGTCGGACGCTTAACCGACTGAACCACCCAGGCACCCCACAGCAGGTGCTGTTCTAAGCGTTGAGAATATAGCAGTGAACAAAACTGAGAAAGATCCTCCCCTCACAGAGCTTCTATTTCATGAAAGAGACACAATGTGTATATACGTTAATTTCAAGACTAAAAATAAAACATATTAAGAGTCTAGAGGGTGATGAGGGAAGGTTATTTTTTTTTATTTAAAAAAATTTTTTTTAACGTTTATTTTGTTTTTGAGACAGAGAGAGACAGAGCATGAATGGGGGAGGGTCAGAGAGAGAGGGAGACACAGAATCTGAAGCAGGCTCCAGGCTCTGAGCTGTCAGCACAGAGCCCGACGCGGGGCTCGAACTCACGGACTGCGAGATCATGACCTGAGCCGAAGTCGGCCTCTCAACCAACCAAGCCACCCAGGCGCCCCGAGGGAAGGTTATTTTTGATAGAGTAGTTAGGAGACAGGTTTCTGAGCGGGAGAGTTTGAACAGAGACTTGAACAAAGTGAGGAGATGAGTCATGCAGAAGGAAGAGCAGTTGCAAAGGTCCTGAGGCAGCACCATGTTTTGTGGGCTCAGTGTTAGACTGCGATCTGGATAAAGTCAAGATCCCCACCAGCCCCTTCCTCATAGGCATCCTCTTTCCTGAGCATTTTGTGTTGACTTAGTGTTTAATAGTAAGGTGCTGTTTTCAAACAGGGCCCAAGGGTGTTATATTCTGAATGCCTTTCTGTTGCTTCTATGAACAAACAAATTGGATGTTTGTAAAATTATAGATTCATGTATTTTCCTCCCTCATAATTCTATAAGGCATTGTTCCATTGTGTTCTGGCATGGACTGTTGCTCTGGAAAAGTGTGAGGCTAGCCTGATTATTTCCTCTTTGTACCTGGCTTACCTCCTCTCTCCCCTCCCACTCTGGCAATTTTTTTTTTTTTTTTTGCATTGGTGCTGATAGAATTATATTTGAACATGAAACTTTAATAACTTTGCTGTGATATTTCTTACTGCAAGTCACTGTGTCAGTTTCTCCTGGAAAATATGTACATCCCTTGGATCTGAAGACTTATATTTTCCTTTATTTTTTGTAAAGACATTTTCTTCATGGCTTTCAATTAAACAGCCTCCTTGTCCTCTTTATCTACTATAGGTGCATCTATTAGTTAGTACCCTCCGTAACTATCTTCAATTGCTTACATTTTTTCCTGTAAGTTTTCATTACAGTTTAAAGTCTATCCTCTAGGCAACTGACTTTTGTTTTTAGCAGTATTTGTTTAGTTCTTACTTATTTTATGTAGATTTCATTTCTGTAATGGTTTTATTGTCATCTTCTATTTGTTTTCTGACTCCTCCAGCTCATTTGGCACATTTTTATTTCACTTTATTTTTTTAAGTTTTTTTATTAAAAAAATTTTTAATGTGTATTTATTTTTGAGAGAGAGAGAGAGAGAGAGAGAGACAGAGCGTGAGCTGAGAAGGGGCAGAGAGAGAGGGAGACACAGAATCTGAAGAAGGGTCCAGGCTCTGAGCTGTCAGCACAGAGCCTGATGTGGGGCTTGAACCCACAGACCCTGAGATCATGACCTGAGCTGACATCCAGTGCTTAACCAACTGAGCCACTCAGGCGCCACTCATTTTGCACATTTTTTCTTTTTTTTTAATTTATTTTTATTTTTATTTATTTTTATTTTTATTTTTTATTTTTTAAAATTTACATCCAAATTAGTTAGCATATAGTGAAACAATTTCAGGAGTAGATTCCTTAATGCCCCTTACCCATTTAGGCCATCCCCCCTCCCACAACCCCTCCAGCCCCCCTCAGTTTGTTCTCCATATTTATGAGTCTCATTTTGCACATTTTTTAAAAGAGTTGTTTTTCTTTAATTTCTTTGAGTGCATGGAAGATTGATCTGAAAATTTTATTTATTTCTTGTGTTATTTTTCTGAATACGCTTACCTGCCTTTTGCTTGTAAATCTTTCCTCTCTTTTTAAAAAATAATAATCAAACATAAAGGGTCTATGCATGTTGACAGCATTTATTACTCATTTCTGAATGGAGGTAATTTATCCAAACCTTCTATTTGCCCAAGAATAAGTGGGAGACAGTGTTTGGGGAAGACAGTGACTTTAGATGAGATATTTTGTCCCATAAATGTTTCTTAAAACTGTACCGTGTCTTTTGCTCTAGAAGTGCCTTGTAGTATGTAAGCAGGTCACTGAGATAGATCATACACTGTGTGTGTGTGTGTGTGTGTGTGTGTGTGTGTGTGTGTGCACGTGTGTATGTTGAAGTGGGGGGAGCAGACGGATATTTGGTGCTTATTTGTCACTATGTGGTTGACTCTGTTGAGCATCTGCGAACAGAGGGGAAAGATCAAGTCATCTACAAAGGTAATTGTTAACTTTCCTTCTTGTTTCACTACATCTCTTACCTCCAGACTATGGCTAGACTGTGGTAGACTATGACAACCCTCTATGTGTCCAGACTAGTCCTCTATATTGTTTTTAATTTTTCAAAAAGTTTATTTTGAGAGACAGAGTGAGCAGGAGAGGGGCAGAGAGAGAGAGGGAGAGAGAGAATCCCAATCTCTTATCAGCACAGAGCCGGACTTGGGGCTCGAACCCATGAACTGTGAGATCATGACCTGAGCTGAAATCAAGAGTTGGACGCTCAGTTGATTGAGCCACCCAGGCGCCCCTCTATATTAAGTTTTTAAATGTCAGACTTTCACTGATAATAGTTCACACAGTAGTACCTCCATCAGTGACACTTCCTTTTTGCACTGTCTGATACGGACCCAGCCCCTCCACACAGCTGTTTCCCATGTCTCTTGTGACTTGGTGGTACCACTCGTCACCATTCCAATGTTGGGCCTCTGTGGGTTCTCTCTTTACTTAGCAATTTTTGAATGCCAATTGACATCTCTTGAGGTATAGATTCACCTTTTTGCGCTGTCCACTGCTGTAATAAAATTTTTACTCTTTTTGGCAGATAATTCTTATAGTCTGTGGTTTGGGAATCTTAATTCTGCTACTTTCATAGTCAATAAATTCTCCCCCCTCCCCGGTTTTTCATTCTTTTCGTTCATTTTTGGCAGGTTTCAGGGAGATATAGAGAAAACCTGCCTTTACCATGTCTCCGAGTGAAAGAATCGGTGAATCTTACATTCCCATGAAAATACGAGGAACTAGCAAATGTCATTGTTCCTGGAAAATTTATTATTATAGATCTTTTTTTTCCCCAATCGATTGTTAGCAACGTATATGGCAGAATAAGTTTGCAAATGATGTTATAAATACTTCAGAGCAGAAGAATTTTGGAGGAGGTGTGCATAGTGGGTATTCTCTGTCTCACCCTTCAAATCCATTCTGTACCTTCCTCCCCTGCTTAACGTCCTTTGAGGCTGACCTGTGTGGACTACAGCAGTGAGGCTTTCTCGCCCTTTGGGTTGGGTCAGTGCAAAGCACCAGCAAAAGAGCCCAGGGCAGAAGAAGAGTGACATCAGTGGACTTACTCTGTGGTCTCCCTTCCTACAGGGCAGGGAGTTGGCATTGTCTGCTTTCCTCATCTGAAGGCCACAGCTCCTGCCTGCAGCCCACACCTACACTCTACTTCTAGTTCCCTCCTGGTTCTGGTGACCTCTCCCTCCCCTTGCCCCTTCAGGAGTAGGTGAGGCTATGACTGGTCTCCCCACTTGGTTAGCCCCTGGTGTTTCGCCATCCCTGTTGGTTTCCCATAACTCTTCCCATGCCTTTGTAAAGCAGTCCCTTTATTAAGCTCCTCTAATTCTCCAGTGTAAGCATGCCATCTACTTCCAGCTGGGATCCCAACTCACAGAGTTTGCAAAGGATAGAAGTGTTTGAAGTTTAAGAAAAAATACACTTCAGGTTTCCAGGATGGAACTTGGCAACTTTGTGTCTGTTTACACATTCTGGTCATTGAAGCTCAAGGCTCCAAAATTAGAAGAAGCTGTTTGATAATTGTTATGAGTTTATTCAAGAAGGAGAATCTCCATTGCCACAGGCTACCGAAGTGTCAGTCTGCTTCCCATTGAAAATATCATTTTTCTTGTAACTTAGAATAAAAATTGCCCAAATTTGACTCCTCAGAGGGAGCACCAATCTCAGTGATGAGGTGGCTCGATTAGAATTTTATTTAAGGAAATGAAATTTTATTTCTTCTCCTAATAGGAAGGAACTTTACTAGCAAAAATTCTGTTTTTGTGAATAGAACTTCATTGTATTTGACCTACTGTTTAAATATAAGTGGTGATTTAACTTATCAATAGCATCTAAAAGAATCCTTCCTAAATTGCTGTCAAATCAATAAACTCTATCCCATCTTGTTTAATCTTCTTCACAGATAGCACAAAAGCATAAAATATGGTCTAATCAAAAGGTGTGTTACAAGTTCTGAATAGATGGGCTTTAAAGATATTTTACTCCATTTTATATAGTATTTTATACCTAGTGAGTTATTTAGACTGCTTGTCCTACTTTAAGTGCTTCCATATCTCTGTCAGTTATGTTCATTTATTCATTCACTTCACTCATAATTATTAAGTACCCACTATGTGCACTGGTACACTGTTCTAGGTACCTGTGATACAAAAAGGAATACGACAGTCCCTGCCTTCATGGAGTCCATAATCTAATGAGGAACAAACATAATTGGCCAAGTTATTATATAATAAAGTGTGCTAAGTGTTATACTGGCGGAAGTTTTGACGGGATACTGTCTGAAGCACATAGCAAGTGACAGGAGCCTAAATGAATCTAAGAGCTCAGGCATTCTATATGAGGTCAAAATTCAAGCCTAATTCTTAGCCCCTGAAATTAATTTAGCACATAATCACTTTGTTTTTAATGTCTGGACTAGTCATCTTACAACTTTTTAAAAAATGTTTTATTTATTTTTTGAGAGAGAGAGAGAGAGAGAGCACAAGCAGGGGAGGGGCACAGAGAGATGGGTACAGAGGATCTGAAACAGGCTCTGTGCTGATCGGCTGACAACAGTGCACCTGATGTGGGGCTTGAGCTCATGAACTGAACCATGAGATCTTGATTTTGACTGGAACAGAAGTCAAGACGCTCAACCGACCGAGCCACCCAGGCGCCCCCATCTTAACAACTTCTTAAGTCACTTTCTAAAACACTTGCCAAGCCAACTCCAATGTTAAAACTAGTTTGAATAATTGACAGTCATGTTTTTGTTTGCAATGATGAACCTATGGCTAATGCTACCTCCACGACCATGCATGTTACCATCAGTATCGTGGTGATTGGCTGCCCCCTTGAGGAATCAGAGACTCAGTTTTCCAGATGACTTTGCAAAGTGGGATCACTAATAAGGTCAGACAAAACAAAGGAAAAAAGCAAACAGAACAAACAAACACAAACACTTAAGATTTACAGGTCACTGCTAGGCTTTTTTTAGACACAGTATTTGATTTGTTTTAGCCATCTTTGTTGAAATACTATCAAAGCCCTCTAACTTTTGAAAGGCATTAAGATCTGCCAGACTGTACAGATTAGCCATTTAGAGAAACAGTAAAGCTGATCTAGAAACAATCAGGAGTTCTCCATCCTTCCAATGCTTTCCTTAACTTCTTATCTTCCAAGAGGGAAGTGCCCAGCATTTAAAGTTAATGACACCAGCAACAAGGTCTCATTTCCTCAGAGATTCACGCTGTGAAGTGCATAGCTATCACCTGGAAATAGTGTTAAAACGCAGATCCTGATTCTGTAAATGTGGGGTGGGATTGGAGAGTCTGTGTTCCCAGCAAGCTTCTCAGGAGAAGATGCTGCTGCTGGTGGTCTACAGACCCGACTTTGAGTAACAGCTTCACAGTGCAAAGACACAGTGTAGGGCTGAACATAATGCCAGAAGTGAGGGCCTCATTCTTTTACACGTCCTCCTTCAAAACAGAACTGGAGCTCAGCAAACTGTGTGTGAAACAGGCCAATCTACAGAGCAAAACCAGACTTTTCATTTTAGTTGGCATAACTTGGCAGTTCCATGTGAATAGATAAAATCTTTATATTTTTGGAAAATCAGAACAGGATCAGAGGTTGTCAAAAAGTGTTTATAAGGCAGATAAATGTAGTCTTATCTTTTAAAATATGAATTTGAAAATTTTTGTGGTCATACATAATTTAAAATCCAAAAATATTTTTCTTTAGCCAGTTCCTTAATATTTAAAAAAATAGCTAGTGAATCTAATTATCTGTGGTCTCAAGAGTCTGCAAATCAGTAATATCTTGATATAAATGTCAAGGAATGATTCTATAAATCTGATACTCATGTGAGTTTGAACATGATATGTTAGGACCAAATAGCTTGTAGTATTACATTTTTTTCTTTGTCTGTTTGTTTGTTTCTCTTTCTTTCCCTTTCTTTCTTTTCCTTCCTTCCTTCCTTCCTTCCTTCCTTCCTTCCTTCCTTCCTCCTCCTTTCTCTCTTCCTTCCTTCCTTCTTCCTTCTTTTCTTTTCTTTTCTTTTCTTTTCTTTTCTTTTCTTTTCTTTTCTCTTTTCCTTTCTCTCCTCTCCTCTCCTCTCCTCTCCTCTCCTCTCCTCTTTTCTTTCAGTAGGCTCCACACTAGGCATGGAGTCCAATGTGGGGCTTGAACTCACAACCCTGAGATCAACACCTGAGCTGAAATCAAGAGTTGGATGCTTAACTGACTGATCCACCCAGGTGCCCCAGTATTATGTTGTGTGAATGAGATTGACAAACTTAAGCATCTTTACTCTTGGAAGCCAGGGAAGAGTGACCTACTTCATAAAGGATAATTCAAACATATTATTAAGTTGTGTTTTCATTTATGTGAGGTGTAAAATAGCTCCCAAACTCCTTGTTATGGGAACTAAGTATTATAAAGACAATACATATTTGAGAACTAAACTGTACAGAACAAGGTTCTGTTGTGGATTCTTGGTTGCTTAATAAAATGATGGCTCTTTAAATTTAGTTACATTTTCAGGAATTAAAGCGCAGTTCTTGAGGGCTCTCAGTATGTCTGTCCCCCCCCCCCCCGCCCCCCAGCCTGTGTCAGCCACACAATGTACCTTCCTGTTAGTTCCACTCTCCAGGTCTTGCAATTAGAAACATTTCATTATATCATGGTGGTGTGCATATGACTTTAGTGCAAGAAGAGTAGGAGTGTCATGTCCTGGAGAAACAAATATGAGGAGTGTGTGTGTGTGTGTGTGTGTGTGTGTGTGTGTGTGTGTGTGTGTGAGTTTGTGTATGAAACTCTACTTTTCAAGACCTCCTTCTAAAATGCCACTCTTCTTATATATCTGTGTCTTATTTTGGCACTTTCAGCTTTCCTCCCCTTCATCCTTACCTTGGGAATTTTAAAAGGATTCCTAAGACCAAAATCCCTAGGTTGATAGAAAAGCTTTGGCCCTGGTCACCCACTCCCCAAATTTGCCTGCATCAGGAGATTGGTCATTCTTGGGGTGTAGGCTGGCATCTTGCACTCTATAGCCACAGAAACCAGGGCTGACTGCTGGTGCAGACCCTAGGCTCTGATGGTAGTGGAGGAGTGGGGAGGGTGGGGGAAGAAGGGTGGGAGAGGGCGGGAAGGGACTTAGGCAGCTGTGAACACAAACCTAGGGGGCAAAAGCTGGTGAAATCTGCATGGGATCCTTGGTGGCCATCAGTTTCTTCAGTAGAGAAAGCTGCTGGGTTTGTCTGCAGAGCGGGTCGCTGGGAATGTGATCATCCCACGGCAAGGCTGATATTGGTAGCTCCTGTTTTTTCCCCTTGTTCCTAGCTGTCTCTATACCTCTCGGCTTTGCCTGTTTCTAGATGAGGTGAAACCCAAGCGGATCCTGCATGTAGTGTCCCGAAAGGCTGGGGAAGTTAGTTGTTCAGTTTGCTCTTTGTCAGCGAAGGGCACTCTTTCTAGCTGGAGAGTTCCCTCTTGGCAATGAGCAGTGCCATCCTGGGGGACAGGATGCTCCAGGTAAAATGAAGCTGTTCTTCCTTCCCTGTTTGTGTGGTTATTTTTGTTTTACTATGTTACTGAGGTTTCTTAAGTAGACTTCTGATCTCTCTCAGAGCTATTTTTGTTCATGGATAGCTGTCTCCAGCTTTGGTTTTCTTTTTCAGCATCATCATCATGGATAGCTGTCTAATAATTGATGATCTTTGTTGGGGGACAGAGGCTGGGGTCTCCTATACCGCCACCTTTGCAACATCACCCTGGAAGCTAATAGGGACTGTGTTCCACATCCAGTATGCATGCCCGTCTGTCATCATGTCTAACCACATCCTTACATGTTTACTTTCTAGGTGGTACTAAGATGCAGGTTCCATGTGTGCACTGACAGCTGGGAGCCTATCTTGATACTCTCAAAGCTTTAGTCACTGCTGTTTTGATTCATAGAACAAGAGATATGTAGGGTGGAAAAACACAAACCAGAGATCAGAGGTAATATTATGGCTTAAGTCTGCCTAGTACTGGAGTGGAGGCTTAGGCTTGCAGCTGATGAAGGAAACTCACCTACATGTGGGTGATGAGCTTATAAATAGGTCTACATTTGGGGAGGGTAAAAGATTTGGTCTTTCCACCATTAAGACAATTACAGGATTTTAATAGATGATCTTTATCAAACTCAGAATGTTCCTTTCTTCTCCTGGTGTGCTGACAGTGTTTTTGTTTTGTTTTTTATTTTTTTATTTTTTATTTTTTTATTTTTTTTCAATATATGAAGTTTATTGTCAAATTGGTTTCCATACAACATCCAGTGCTCATCCCAAAAGGTGCCCTCCTCAATACCCATCACCCACCCTCCCCTCCCTTCCACCCCCCATCAACCTTGTTTTGTTTTTTAAATGAACAGCTGTTACATTTGTCAGATACTTTTTTCCTAGGTCTAATGAGTAATCATGTGGATTCCCTTTGCTAATATTTTGTGGAGGATTTTGCATCTATGTTCATGAAATGTATTGCCTGTAATTTTCTTTCTTGTGGTGCCCTTGTCAGGTTTTGGTATCAGTGTTATGCTGACATCATAAAACTAGTAGGGAAGAGTGTTTTCTTCCCATATTTTCTGGATGAGTACAGATAGAAGTAGTATTATTTCTTCCTTAAATATTTGGTAGAACTTACCAGTGAAACTTACTAGGCTGATTTTTTCTTCATTGGAAGGTGTTTGATTACAGATTCCATTTCTTTAATGGATATAAGAACACAGATTTAAAATTTTGTGTGTGTGTGTTATTTTCAGTAAGTTGTACTTCCAAGGAATTTGTTCATATCAACTAAGTTGTTATATACGTTGATACGTTGATAAAATCTTTCATAGTATTCTCTTATTATCTTTTTAATATGCCCAGGAATCTATAGTGATGTCCCTGATATCATTCCTGATATTTGTTATTCCTGTTTTCTCTCCTTTTTCTTCATGAGTTTTAATAGAGATGTGGCAATTTTGCTCATCTTTTCAAAATATCAACTTTTGGTTTAATGCATTCTCTATAGTTTACTTTCCATTTCATTGATTTCCATTCCTTTCCTTTTTTATTTCTTGTATTCTATGGACTTGGCGTTTATTTTGTTATTTTTCTAGCATCTTCAAAGGAAAACTTAGGTGATTAAAAAGATCTCCTTTTCTAATATGAATATTTCAAGTTATAAACTTCCATCTAAGTACTTTAGCTGCTTGTAACATATTTTGATTTGTTGTATTTTCTTTAAACATTTTTTTTTATTTTAAGGAATCTCTATGCCTGATGTGGGGCTTAAGTTCATGACCCCCCAGATCAAGAGTTGTATGCTCCACTGACTGAGCCAGCCAGGTGCCTGTTGCATTTTCATTAACATTTGGTTTGAAATTATTTTCTTATTTCTCTATAATTTCTTTTTTGACTCACAAGCTAACATCTAGTATCATTTTCCTTCAGCTTGTAGAAATTCTTTCCACTTGTTTTTATGTAACATGTTTATGATGGGGACAAATTATCCTGGTTTTTATCTGAGACATTCTTCAGTTTTGAAGAATATTTTTCCTGAATATAGAATTCTAGGCTGACAGGTTTTTTTTTTCTTTTAGTACTTTAAAGACGTCATTCTGGGGGCGCCTGGGTGGCGCAGTCGGTTAAGCGTCCGACTTCAGCCAGGTCACGATCTCGCGGTCCGTGGGTTCGAGCCCCGCGTCGGGCTCTGGGCTGATGGCTCGGAGCCTGGAGCCTGTTTCTGATTCTGTGTCTCCCTCTCTCTCTGCCCCTCCCCCGTTCATGCTCTGTCTCTCTCTGTCCCAAAAATAAATAAACGTTGAAAAAAAAATTAAAAAAAAATTAATTTAAATACATTTTTTATTGTAAAATAGTTTTAGATTTATAGAAATGTTGCAAAGACAGTTCAGAGTTCATATACGCTCCTTACCTTGTTTCTTATGTTGTTTACATGTTACATTACTAGTGTTCATTTGTCACAACTAAGAAACCAACACTGGTATATTATCTAAACCCCACACATGATAAAGATTTCAGTAGTTGTTCCCTGATGTCCTTTTTTCTGTGCCAGGATCTCACCTAGAATACCACAGTACAGTCATGCTTCCTTAGCTTCCCCTGATCTGTCACAGTTTCTTGGACTTTTTAAAATTAACTTGACAGTTTTGAGGAGTGCTGGTCAATTTTATAGAGTTTCCCTCAATTTGGGTTTGTCTGATGCCTTTCTCATAGTAGAGCAGGGTTATGGTTATTTGGAGGGAGACCACAAAGATGGGGTGCCAGTCTCATCACATCATTACAGGGGTGCACATATTCAACATGACTTATCACTGATGCTGTTAACCTTGATCACCTGACCAAGGTCGTGTTTGCCAAGTTTCTTCTTTGTAACGTTACTTTTCCCCCTTTTTCAGGGATGAGGAGTTAAACTTCACCTCCTTGAGAGGGGACTATCAGGGTAATTTATTTGGAATTACTCTGTATGGACACTTATTTTTTCTCAACCATTTATTTATTTAGTAATTCATATATATATGTATATGTATCCACAGGGATTCATGGGCATTTATTTTATACTTAGGTTATTATTTTCCAGTACTACATTATTTATTTTGTTCAAAAGTTTATATGCATAGTCCTACAGGGTTTTTGGATCTCAACATATAAACATTTTTCACCCCATTCTTTATCCTCTCCTTGTGGGATCCCAATTATTCATATATTAGAGTACTTGATATTGTCCCATAGGTCACTGAGGCATACTCATTTCTTTCTAAATCTTTTTATTTTTATCATGCTTTTATTTTAATTTCTCTTGACCCATCTTTACAGTCAATGGTTTTTTGCTTCTGCATTGTGGAGTCTGCTGTTAATCTCATCCAATATTTTTTTTATTTCAGATATTTTAGTGTTCAGTTCCAGGATTTCTTTTTGATTCTTTCTTAGCTCTATGAATTTTCTTATCTTTTCACCTGTTATATCCATATTTTCCTGTAGGTTTTTTGGACATACCACAGTTATTTTAAAGTCTTTATGTGCTAATTCCAATATCTGAGTCTTCTGTGGGTCTGTTTCAGTGAACTGTTTTTCTCTTCTGACTATGGGTCACATTTTTCGTCTTCATCTGTCTAGGAATTTTAAATTATATAATGTGCATTAAAGATAATATATTGTAGAGATTCTGGATTCAGTTATACTCTTATAAATAATGTTTTACTACCAGGTAATTAAATTACTGGTGTACTCCCTTAACTTCGTGGGGTCTTGTTTTCTTTATTTTTTATTTTTATTTTTATTTATTTTTTTTTGTTTCTTTTTATTGAGTGAGAGAGAGAGAGAGAGAGAGAGAGAGAGGGACAGAGCAGGGGAGAGGCAGAGAGAAGGAGAGAGAGAATCCCAAGCAGGCTCTGCCCTATCAGCACAGAGCCCAGTGTGGGGCTCGATTTGACGAACCATGAGATCATGACCTGAACAGAAATTAAAAGTGAGATGCTCAACTGACTGAGCCACCCAGGTGCCTCTGATTTTATGTTTTAATAGAGAGTCTTAGTCCAGTGTTCTCTTTAGGCTTAGGGTGCCCTTATTTCTAACATGTGGCCCTCCTGGGGTTTTAGTAGGAAGTTTAAGGTATTTAACAAATTTCTTTATATAGACAATTGGTGAGAACATATTTCAGTAGATTGAGGGGATATCTTATGGGAAAATCTTTCCATATAGACAACCTCCTTCTCCCTGTAGGCTTTGGGCCTGACTTGCTTCTTTGTTTTAATCATATATTTTAAAGAATTACTTATGAAAATATGTATAAAGGAAAAATTTCCTGAATTCCTAGAGGAATCCCTGCATCTTAAAAATCAACTATATTTTACCCAAAAAAGAAGAATTAACAGTTTAAATTTAATGGATGAATGTAAGCCCAAAGTGCTTTTAAGTCCTTTATATTTTATTTGTAATCTTTCTAAACATCTCAGGCTTATTGTATGTAAAAGACACCAAGAGAAAAAAAAAGACACCCAGATACTTCAACTTTCTTTTGAAAAATGTGTGTCTATCTTTGTAATGGTCATCATCAAATTAATTACCAATTTTGGTGACTATGTATTGGTAGGCTCAAGGCTCATCTAATTATCTAATCATGGCAAAAGCTTGAAATAAGTGAAGAGTTCCCATACTTTGCTTGGCCATTATTGACTTATGTGTTTGCCATTGTTTTTTAATCTCTCCTTTTTACTACATATCTCATCATTTTGTTAGCTGAATTCCATCTATAATTAGAGTCATGGAGTTGTTTACTGTTAACATCTCAGTCATCCCAAGGATAGTTCAACTTTCACATTCCAATCATTGTTCTAATTCTACAATATAAGAACAAAGGTTTTCACACCTCTTTGATGGGAATATTTTGCCATCACTTTGCTTAGTCAGTGCTTCTTCCTTTTCAGTCTTATCTGGATACAAGTTGATAGTTTGCATGCCTCTTCTCCAGTTGTACTTTTCCATTCTTACCTGTGTCTTGTCTCCCTAAGGTGATGTTCTTCATGTTTACCATGCTTATAGAAATTTTTGGAATGATGATGAAGGACTCCCACATCAAGTCAGCTTGTAAGGCAGTTTGCCATGCAAAATTTCTTACTAAAATATCCAGAAGATACTAAAAAGACAAAAAAAATGTTCAATCCTCCAAATTGAGGCAAATGATCTAGTGTCATGCTCTGGAAGGAATTTCCACTAATTATAGAGTCAACGGAATTGGGAAGAGGACAGAAGTCAGTGTCCTATCCATGCTTTGCCTCAGGTAAGGGAGTAGCCTCACATCCCCAAAAGAAGGTTGAGAGAGCCCACCCACCACCATCTTGGGTGATCAACTGTACTAGTCAGAAAATCAGGCAGCTTTACCTCTATTTATTTCAAGACATATGTTCTGTGAACAGTGTGCCAAGAAAACAAAGAAGGAGGGGTACCTGGGGGCTCAGTCAGTTAAGCACTGGGCTCTTGCTTTTGGCTCAGGTCATGCTCTCACAGTTGTGAGATTAGGCTCTGTGCTGGGTGTAGAGTATGCTTAAGATTCTCTCTCTCTCTCTCTCTCTCATTCTGTCCTTCCGCTTTTCCTCTGCTTGTGTGCTCTCTCTAAAAATAAATAAATAAACTAGGGGTGCCTGGGTGGCGCAGTCGGTTAAGCGTCCGACTTCAGCCAGGTCACGATCTCGCGGTCCGTGAGTTCGAGCCCCACGTCAGGCTCTGGGCTGATGGCTCAGAGCCTGGAGCCTGTTTCCGATTCTGTGTCTCCCTCTCTCTCTGCCCCTCCCCCGTTCATGCTCTGTCTCTCTCTGTCCCAAAAATAAATAAACGTTGAAAAAAAAATTAAAAAATAAATAAATAAATAAATAAATAAATAAATAAACTTAAAAAAAAAAGAAAACAGAGGAGGTAACTGAGAGAAATTATTGTTTGTCCACTGTAATTTTGGAATGTAGCTAATGAGAAAACTACTTCAGGATGAGGAAATGATAATTGGATGGATGTCCGTATCTTCATTAAGGTAAGAAATACAGGAGGGAAGAACAGATTTAGATGAAAGATGATGAGTTTAGTTGTGTGCATGCTGAGTTTGAGACTCCTGTGGTGTTTTATTGTAGTCATTAAGATTTGAGGCACTTTTAGATTTTATTTATAATCATTAAGACTTTTCAAATAGACTCAAGGGAATAACTGGTAGGAACTTGGCCATGCAATCAGGGTTTAAATCAGAAGTGATATGGATTTGGACAACACATAGTTGAAGTCAGGGATATGGATGAGAGAAGAGACAAGGGCCCTAGATAAATTCTGAAGGGGCACCAACATTTTAAGTATAGGCAAAGGCAAAGGAATGAGCAAAGTTAGGGAGATACAGAAGCAGAGATGGAAAGATGTCAAAGAGAGGGTGGTGTCTCAGAGTCTAAGGGATCAAAGTGCTTCAAGAAAGAGAAAATGGTTCACAATGTCAAGTGCTTCAGTATTATTAAGTAAGTAAGTAAGTAAGTAAGTAAGTAAGTCAGATGAATGTATGTATCAAGTAAAATTAAGTAAGATAAATGCTGAGAAGTGATGCTAGAATTGGGTACCAGTTATCCATTGGTTATCATTGACAAAGATGGTTCACAGGCGTGATGGGGTAGAAGTGAGATTCCCATGTGTTGAGTGAATGACAGGGCAAGTGAGGGCCACAGAAGTTTTATAGAGGGATGCCTGGCTGGCTCAGTCAGAAGAATGTGCTACTCTCAATATCTGGATCATGAGTTCGAGCCCCATGTTGGATGTGGAGATTGCTTGAATAAATAAAACTTTAAAAAAAGTCTTGCAGAAATTTGAATTGGAAAGTAATGACATTGGGCAATAGCTAGAAGGTTATGTAGGATCAAGGGAAGATTCTTTTGTACATAAGAAAGACTTGAATACATTTATATTCTTAAGGAAAGGAAGCAACTGAGATAGGTTTGGGAGAGAATGATGAGCTAGTTCCTAGTGGATGAAGGAACAAGTAAATTTATTGGCCAACCACCTACTCTATGCTTCACAGGACCCAACTTAGAGGTTTCTGGATCCTGTAATTCTTAAGTGAAATTATGTTGCTGCAGAGTTCATAGAGATCTTTGCTACTTTCTGAAGCCCTCTAACTATAGCAAGTAATTATGAACACTAATAACATTAACAGAAAAACCTAGTAGAAAAACTGTTTCATCCTAAAAAGGCTTTGAGATGGCTTATTTTAATAAATATTATTTCCTTATTGTTTGTTATTTTAATAATACAACTGGATAAAAAGAAATGGGTGATAAAATCGAGACAGAAGGTAGATGAATTTTGGGAATACAGAATAAAGCTGGGCAAGATTAGTCCACAGCAAATGTATGTCACATTGCTCTGTTCAGTTGCGAGAGGCGGGCTGCAACTTTGGCTGTATGCTTGTTGGTGCCCAAAATGAAGAGGGAACAGCAATTGGTTACAAGATTCAAAACACCCAAATGAAAGAAACACATATTTTTTAAAGAAGAAAGCAGTGTTTCCTAGCTCTGAGGCTTGAGAGAGATTTCTCTCATGGATGCTGTCTGTTGCCATGATGAATACACAAGAAGATTTCGTAGGGATTTCTTTGCAATGCCAGTGAGTGGAAGTGGAGGACAAAACGACTGTGTGCATCACTTTTATACAATACAGCATTAGCAAGAGGCATTTAATAGGCACTAAACATTTAAAAGATTCTGACTACTTTCTTAGCTCCTGTTCCTTACATTTCAGTAGTTCCTCAAATAACATCTGCCCAGCGTTGCACCCTTAATTTTCATTCCCCTAAAAACCTCTGAAATGAACGGGGCCTACATTTCATTTCAGAGTGGATGAAAACTTATCTGTTTCAGTGACCTTTTCCATTGTTTACTATGCTTTGCACTCAATCTAAGAGAAGCAAAGCACTTGGTACTGGAAGCTGACAACACTGGGTTTCATTTATAATCATTAAGATTTTCAAATAGACGCCATATCTCAGGGCACATACTTATCTAGGAGAGATCATCTATGGGCCTTGCTGGTGTCCAGCAGTGACAAGGTATAGACAGAGGAAATTAAAGTTCTAGGAAGAGGAAATCATTGTTGGCCCAAATGTTATAGTGGCTTTTTGTTCTGGCTAGAGGCAAGCCAAAATTTAATTACTGCTGATGGTTTGGTTTGATAAGTGTAACAGATGCTAAGTCATAGGTGGCTGGGAATCAATACTTTTTTTTTCAATGAGTAATAACATGTTTGCTTTGAAATATTTTATCTAAGTGTAAGATTCAATGTGTACAGCTTTCTGAAGTGAGAGCTCTGAGAAATGCAATATGGCAAAGGCAGATTTGAGTTTCGGGTTTAGAACTGCCCTGGGAACTCTGATTACAGAAGTCCCTCTTCACTTCTGGAGCATCAGTTTAGGAATCTCCATGCACCAAAAAGCTCTCCAAGTGCTGGGTCTGTGTTACTGAAAGAGGGCGTTCTGTGCCTGAAACCACATCAGCTCTCTCTGGTGCTTCTCTCTGTGAGTATTCCAGATTACATATCGCCAAACTGAGTCTGTGAAAGGCTTGCTGTGAAAAGCACTAGCTTAAGTGAAACCACTTTCATTTTCCAGAAAAGTACCAGAGTAGAGGGAGACCGCTGTTCCAGGAAAGAGAAGGGCAAAGTACTACATTAAGAGACTAATAGTATGGGGATGGGAACGGAGTATAGAACAAGAAGCTACATGAAGAGGTTGGGTCAGGTTCCTTAACCAGCCAGATTACCTGCTGTCTTCTGTTTCATGGATATAGACCTTGTCCTTCATCAGGCAGAAGTTAATTACCACTTACCTCTTGGGAAAGGAACCCATGTTCCCTGTCACTGAGTTTGGCTTTTGGAAACTCTGCCTTATTGTATGATCTTTGAAAAGCAATTGAACTTCTGGGCTTCAGGTGCCACTTGGGTATGATCCAAACTAATTATATTTGGACATTTTCATACCCCACTGAGAGATGTGGAGAAACCCCAAAGCACAGAACTCTAAAATTCAAACATTATCTGGCTTAGCCTAGTCTCCAGGTGTGTGAGTTCAGAGGTGAGTGTTCTCCATCACAACTAGACCTATGTTAAAAAAAAAATGTACCCCCCAAAGGGTAAAGAAACTCCTTTGGTTGATTGTTAGAGTGTTTCTTTGGTCTTAGGCAATGAGATGGACTTTGTTGTAAGAATATCGTTACTGGAAGTGGCAATACTATATTATGGATACAATCTTAGTGTCATTAGGTTTGAGAGGATGCTTCATTTACTATCTGTGTGACTTGGTAAAGTCACCTTGGTCATTCTGAATCATTCCTCTGTAAGATGGAATAATAATCCTATCTCTCTAGATTCATGCAAGAAGAGAGTTTTTTTTTTTTCTTCCAATTCTTACATGCTATTGTTATATTTCATGTTTGCTCTCGGAACTAACTAGTTTTCATTGATGACTCACATTTGCCTTATGGTCCACCAAGATTCCCAGGTGCTTCTGGCTACACCTGGTCCTGTGAGTTTCTTTCCTCCTGTCTGGGATGTGTATGGTTTGATTTTCATCCAAACGGAAGATTATGTTTAAACTCCCTTCTCTGTTGGTTTTTTTTTTTTTTTGAGTTTAAACTATTATTTTATTGTCATTAGCAAAGGTAGAGATCACATCGGTAAAATTACTCCCTTCTCTATTAATGAAATCCAGACACACACGCACAGAGGCTCAGACTCATTGTGGATACGTCCACTTTCTCTCCAGGGTGATCCAAGCAGGACAGCCGCGCGGGAGAACACAGACGTGTGCTGTCTCACCTGCTGCCAACACATGGCTAGAAACACTGTCCCACAGCAAGTGGATGGATCAGTGAAACTAAGTCTCAAAGCTCAGCCCTTGCTTTGGACATTGTCTCAGAGGAGGAACTCAGGGAATAGATCATGAGTCCTTAAACTTTCTTGTGTGCTATGGATCTCTTTGGCAGTTTGGTGAAGCCTCTGGATTCCCTAAAAGATCCTATGAAGTATATTGAAATACAGTCATTAAAATATTTTGAAAAACAGGGGCGCCTGGGTGGCTCAGTCGGTTAAGCGTCCTACTTCGGCTCAGGTCATGGTCTCACGGTTCGTGAGTTCAAGCCCACGTCGGGCTCTGTGCTGACAGCTCAGAGCTTGGAGCCTGCTTCACATTCTGTGTCTCCCTCTCTCTCTGCCCCTTCCCTGTTCATGCTCTGTCTCTCTCTGTCTCAAAAATAAATAAACATTAAAAAAAATAAAAAAAATATTTTGAAAAACAAATCTGTGGTATATAAGACACGTACTTTTTATTCATGCATTAGATACTAAGCCTAAGAGCAAATCAAAGAAATAATTTGTTATGATTCAAGTTATGATGAGTGTAATAGTAGTTTCAACATATCTATAACAACTGGAATATAACGTGAAAATACCTGTGATTTCTATTGGTGACAAAGTCACATAAACTGCTAATCCGACTGTGGTTTGTTACCTACATTCATAATTGAAAGAAATACTAAATTTCAGTTAGAGAAATTTAGTGAAAATACATATATAATTTTTTTTCCTGTGCAAGTTTATGGATCCCCTGAGTTCTATCTCAGGTGAAGGACCCTAGGTTTAAACAATAATGAAAACAGAAGAAAAGATAAGTATAAGAAGAATGGAAAGCTTACCTTTTCAGTGTAGTTACATGAATGTTGTTAACATTTCAAACCACTAACAGTAAATGTTGTAGTTTGGTGGTTAGCACTTCTTTTTGTATGCCATCTTCTCCCAACAAATGTTTGTTAAAGAACTAACAAAAACAGTGCATTTGTCAGGGGCGCCTGGGTGGTGCAGTCGGTTAAGCATCCGATTTCAGCCAGGTCACGATCTCGCGGTCCGTGAGTTCGAGCCCCGCGTCAGGCTCTGGGCTGATGGCTCAGAGCCTGGAGCCTGTTTCCGATTCTGTGTCTCCCTCTCTCTCTGCCCCTCCCCCGTTCATGCTCTGTCTCTCTCTGTCCCAAAAATAAATAAAAACGTTGAAAAAAAACAAAAACAGTGCATTTGTCTATCTACTTGTCTTTATATATATAATATAAATATATTTATATATTCATAAATATATAAATAAATATATTATTTAATTAATTATTAATAAATTATTAAAATTAAGAAATAAATTAATTAATAAATAAATTAATTATTAAATAAATATAATATATATTAACATAATATATTATATATATATTAGAGATTTTTAAAAAAATTTTTTTAACGTTTATTTATTTTTTTGGGACAGAGAGAGACAGAGCATGAACGGGGGAGGGGCAGAGAGAGAGGGAGACACAGAATTAGAAACAGGGTCCAGGCTCTGAGCCATCAGCCCAGAGCCCGACGCGGGGCTCGAACTCACGGACCGCGAGATCGTGACCTGGCTGAAGTCGGACGCTTAACCGACTGCGCCACCCAGGCGCCCCTAGAGATTTTTTTTAAGAGAGAGAAAGAGAGTACATGAGCAGGGGAGGGGGGCAGAGTGAGAGAGAGAGAATCTTAATCTTGAGCACGGAGCCCAACATGGGGCTCGATCCCACAACATTGGGATCATGACCTGAGCTGAAATCAAGAGTCAGATGTCAACTGACTGAGACACTCAGGCACCCCTACTTGTCTTTTTTCTCCAGTGGAATATGAACACTTTGAGTTTGTTGAATGGAAAAAAACTGATACGATGTAATATGATATGCTATAATATATGATATGATATAACATAATACAATATGTTATGTCAGATTAAGTAAGAACACCTTTAAAATACTCTGTATGTAGCTTTGTGATATCCCATCAGATAGGAAAGAGATAACTCTTACTAATTTCTGGCAGAATTCGATTCAACATCCCCCATTTATTGCGTGTGTATGACCTGTCAGAAACATAATGTCAGTTAATACAACAAGCTTGCAGGTACACATCACCCACGTTCAGCAGTGTAATTCAAAGATCGTTGAGAGTCCGTGTGTAGTAAACCATGGCGGGCACTGCACTAAGAGTGATGGCAGCATGGGGATGTAGAGATGGTTCCTGCCTACAGAGAGCTTACAGTCCAGAAGAAGGGTGGAAGGATATGTATAAGCCTAATCATGAGGCAAGGTAAACCAAAGCAGACTGAGGGACCACCCTGGCAAGAGGCACTGGGGTAGGATGGGCTTTTTTTTCTGGGAATGGTGGACTTTTCAGAGGAACTGAAGTTTGAGGAGAGAAGGAAAGGAAGCAGCAGAAGTAAAGGCTGGAAAGGTAGGCTGAGATTTAAATTTCAGGGCTGGGTGTGTCGACTGACTGTAGAGTGCAGAAATACCACGGCTGCCCTCAAATTACACGTCAATTCTCTGTCTTATTCCATGCCACTGGACACTTATCATAATGATTTTGTAAGAACCTCTCAGAATGCACAAAGAACCTCGAGGTTTTCAGATTACGTTTGACTAACAGTCCCCTTTTCATCCACAGTAGAAGCATTGCTCAAAGAATTCAGGTGACTCTGGCTTTTTGACAGGAACAGAGCATCTACATGCCATCTGTTACCAACCTAACAATGCTAATCTGAGGCACTGCTCTGCTATCAGACTCTGGTTAAGTGTCGTTGTAGTGGTTCATAGTAGTTTTCCCAAATCAAAAATTTCAGAGGATTAATAACACATAGTAATTTGATCTGATTTTATTTTCTTGGACTAGGCAAGGCAATTAGGGAGCCATCACCCATGCCATGCCTCTGTTTATCCTAATGAGAAGCACCCTGATTTATAATAAAAGCTGGCAGTTTAATGTAGCTCAAAACATAATTTGTAAACTCTAATGACCAGAGTGTTAGCTATCAGAATGCTACAAATGGAACCATTTCTCAGAATATGCGCCGTTTTGATGTTTCTGGATCACGTTGCTTTGCTCACTGCAGGAAAAATATTGCTTTGTACACAGTTCACTAGATAATCAAACGGTTGCATCTTCTACTGAAAATATGTTTCTCATATAATCATCTGTTTAAGTACATCTTTGGCCTTTGAATGTGCAGAATCATGGAATAATTGAATAGAAGAGGTTTAAAATGCTGTAGTCCAATTATCTTATTTTGTAAATACAGACTTCTAGGCCCAGAGAAAGAGGAAAGACTTGCCTAAGATCATTTGACTGCCTAGTAGTAGACCTCGGGTAGGATCCAGCCAATACATTTGCCCCCGCCTTGAGGCTGCTCCCCTGTGTGGGTAGTTTTTAGGGCACTTGATCCTTAATTTGTTTGGCGTGCTTTGTGCTGCATGAGAACAAGTTTTCTCTGCCAGTTTTCTGAGGCCTCTTGACGGAGCACCGTTGTGCATTTTACACTGAATGGATGAATGTTGTCATTGGTGAAGCATCCTCCTTTCTTCTCTGCTTCTTGACTTTATTTATGAACTTTCGTCCTGCAGTAGTTTGAATGATGGCCCTCCAAAATATTCACCCATGTTCTAACCCCCAGAACCTATGTTTGTGACCTTGTTTGGAAAAAAAAAAGTCTTTGCAGATGTAATTAAGTTAAGGATATCAAGATGGAATCATCCTGGACTTAAGGTGGGCCCCAAGTGCAATGTCAGGTGTCCTTCTCAGAGAAGGGCAGAGGGAGATTTGAGCCACAGAGACACAGGGGAGAAAGCCTTCCAATCTCAGGCTACACTGCACCCTGCCATGGGGACAGAGCCCATCCCCAGAGTTGCTAAGCAAACCCATATGCTCCCTATAGACTGGCCCACTTCTAAGAGAAAGAGGCAGCGTTTTGCATGTCACACTCCTGCCACCACGTTCACTACTCAACTGAGTGACTCCCATGGGGAGAGTGAGTAAGAGGTGAAATGAGGCCAGGAGTGTCGTGGAAATAGAGCTTCTTTTACATGGGCACGAGCATCAGGAATGGGGAGCGGCTTTCTGTTTTCTTAACCTGCTAAGTCTGTGCTCAGCCATGGAGTGGCCTTCCCCCTGAGGGAGTGGCATCCATGAGTCCTCACAAGGCCCCCATTCTCATCCTTATGGGACTGCCCTCCCTACCTACCAACCTCTGCTCACCAGCATGTGATTCTGCTTTGGCTTATGTCCAGGATTATATCTTCAACGTAGTTCATAATCTAGAAATATGTACTGTAAAAATATATAGTATTTGGCAAAAGTTCTTGAAAGAAAACAGCTGTAGATAAACTGTATCTTGATTAATTATGAAGTTAGGAGAATAAATCTTTTTCTTTTCCGGAAGCTCGTCTGAAATTCTCTCTCTCGCATATTCCTCCAAAAGCCTATCTGATCTCTGTTCTAAATTTATGTCTCTCAATCTCAAAGAATCCAGTTGACTTTAAAGCTCTTCATAATTTTGAGATGGTCTTCTATTTTCTTACTGCATGATCAGGAAGAATATATCACGTTCACAATTTGTAACAGATACGCAATTAAATTGTTCTCACATATGCATTGAGAGTTTTTTCCCCCACGCCAAATTCAAAGATAAAATTAACAGAGTACATAGAGACTCTGGATACAATGTTCTAAATAATTAAATACAGGGGCGCCTGGGTGGCGCAGTCGGTTAAGCATCCGACTTCATCCAGGTCACGATCTCGCGGTCCGTGGGTTCGAGCCCCGCGTCAGGCTCTGGGCTGATGGCTCAGAGCCTGGAGCCTGTTTCCGATTCTGTGTCTCCCTCTCTCTCTGCCCCTCCCCCGTTCATGCTCTGTCTCTCTCTGTCCCACAAATAAATAAAAACGTTGAAAAAAAATTAAAAAAAAATAATTAAATACATATTTGCTCAGTAACTATAATTTACAAATGTGTAAATTACAAAGATCTTCCTTCTCTTCCTTCCAGTGCACCCAACACACATAGGAACTGGTTACAAAGTTACAATCATGTCCTGTACAATTGTGAGATAAAACAAGGTATTAGTTGCATGTGTTGTATGTTCCCAATAGCAGTTCTGCCTGTCTGTGATAGTTCTCCTGACTTCGGCATGGGTGCACTGGCCACTTCTCAGAATCAAGAATGAATGTGCATGTTTCAAAACAAAAGCTGTAAAAATGGCTTTTAAGTCCCTTCAGGAGGGGCCTGGAAAGTCTTGAAAGTGGAAGGGGGGAATTTAAGGGATAGTGGAAGAATTTGCTATTGGCCTAAAATTGGAGGAGGTTAAAATATGACCACAATATAAAATATACAAATGTTCTCCCAAGCACTCAGATCTCTCAGATGCACGAATGCTGCATTACTTTGAATTTACACACACACACACACACACACACACACACACACACACACACACACGACTTCATATATTTCACAGCTAACTGTAATCTGTCAGACTGAAAGCTGAGATAGTGAGGGAAAATGAGATTGGACAGTGGAGTAGAAATTCCTCCCCATCTTTCCTTGATTTTCTCTCCTCTGAATAATTTATATTTTATGTAAATTTTATATATATAAATAGTTTATGTATTTACTATATAGCTTCATGGATCCTGGGAGATGGAAGTAACCTCACCTACAAAGGATCTAGTCTAATATCCCAACAAAGTTTGGAATTTTCTTCCTATCATTCCAAATTCTGGTCTTCCTCCTTCTACTTGAAGAGGCCTAGGGATGCCTCTGAAAGTAAGAGGGACTCATATTCTTCTTGTATCTGAGTTGACCTTTGTCTCCCTGTAATATCCATCCTTTGATTTTCATTCAGTGTTTTGGAACTAAATAAATTTAGTCCCTTGCCTCCCTCCCATGGCACTCTTTCAGATGTTGGAAGAAACATCTCAGACGCAATCGACCTTTTTTTCTAATTTATATCCAGGTATTGCCCATCTAAAGAAATGACATTTTCAGAAGAATTAATATCTCAACAATATTGAATCTTCCAGTCCTTAAAGATGGTATATCTCTCCATTTATCTTGATAGTCTTTCATTTTTCTTGGCAATACTTCATAATTTTCTCATGTTTTGCATATACTTGTTAAATTTATCTCTATGTCATAGGGCTTTAAGATTGAGATTATAATTCACATAAAATGTGTCCCCTTAAGCTGTATAATTTGATGGCTTTTCACATATTCACTAAGTTGTGCAAAACTACCACTTTATAGTTTTTAAATGGCATTTTAAATTTCAATTCCCAATCGTTTATACGTAGTATATATAGTTCCTACTCTGTAGATATACAATTGATTTTTGATTTTTGACTTTGTGTCTTGAGACCTCGCTAAACTCATTTTAATTCTAATTTTTTAAAATGTTTACTTATTTTTGAGAGAGAGATAGACAGTGTGAGCAGGGGAGGGGGAGAGAGAGAGAGGAAGACACAGAATCCGAAGCAGGCTCCAGGCTCTGGGCTGTCAGCACAGAGCTCGAGGCAGGGCTCGAACCCATGAACTGTGAGATCATGACCTGAGCTCAAGTCGGAGGCTTAACTGACTGAGCCACCCAGGCACCCCTAGTTCAATTGTTTTTTTAATCCTCTAGGATTTTCTACATATACAATCATGGCTGGCTGGCTGGCTGGCTGGCTGGCTGGCTGGCTGGCTTGGTTTCTTTATCTATCTATCTATCTATCTATCTATCTATCTATCTATCTATCTATCTATTAATTTACATCCAAGTTAGTTAGCCTATAGTACAATAATAATTTCAGGAGTAGATTCCAGTGATTCATCCTCTACATAAAACCTCAGGTGCTCATCCCGACAAGTGTTCTTAATGCCCGTTGCCCTTTTGGCTCATAGCCCCACCCACAGCCCCTCCAGCAAACCTCAGTTTCTTCTCTGTATTTAAGAGTCTCTTATGTTTTGCATCCTCTCTGTTTTTATTATTTTTGCTTTCTTCCCTTATGTTCATCTGTTGTGTATCTTAAATTCCTCATAATAGTGAAGTCATATGATATTTGTCTTTCTCTGACTGACTAATTCCCCTTAGTCAATACCTTCTAGTTCCATCCACGTAGTTGCAAATGGCAAGATTTCATTCGTTTTGATTGCCGAGTAATACTCCATTGTATATATATACCACATCTTCTTTATCCATTCGTCCGTTGATGGACATCTGGGCTCTTTCCATACTTTGGCTATTATCAATAATGCTGCTATCAACATTGGGGTGCATGTGTAATCATGGCATCTTTTAGAAGGCAGTTTTAATTCTTCTTTTCTTATTTCTATTCTTTACTTTTTTACTTTGCATTATTACTAAACTTCCAATAAACTGGTGAATAGCAGTGATGAGAGCAAATATCCTTGCCTTGTTCCTCATTTTAGAAGGAAGCATTCTTCATCATTAGGTTTGATACAGCTATAGATTTTTCATAGATGCCCTTTATTAAATTGTAGACTTCCTTGAACATTCAGTTTACTGAGAGTTACCTAATGCATCTAATAGGATTATCATATGGTTTTCTGTTTAGACTATGTTTTATGATGAACTACATTGATTTATTTAAAAATGTTGAGCTTTATCTTTCTGGGATGACTCTATTTGGTCATGGTGTATTATCCTTTTTTCTGTATTAGTTAATTTAATTTGGTAAACATTTTTAAAATCATTTCACATCCATATGCACAAGGGATGTTGGTCTGTGTTTCTTTTTTAAAAGAGAAAGACATTGTTTTTTAAAACAATGTCTTAGCATCATTTTGTTAACAGTAATGTCAGCCTCATAAAATGAGCTTGAGAGGTTCCCTGTTTTTTCTGTTTTCTGGAAAATTTGTATATAATTGGCCTTGTATTACCTTAAATGTTTAGTGGAATTTACCCAGAGAAGCCAGTGGGGCCTATTATTTTCTTTGTGGGAATGTTTCCACTTATTAACCTAAATTATTTAATAGCTATAGGGCTTTGCAGGTTAGTTATTTTTTTTCCTTGGGTGAGCTTTGATGTTTTATGTCTTTCAGATAATTTGTTCATTTCATCTGATTTGTCAAATTTATTGCCATAAACTTTTCTTAATATATCCTATTCTGTTTATAAGGCCTCTGAAAAATTTCCTTGTTTATTACTAATATTGGTGATTTGTGTCTATATTTTGCGATCTAGCAATTTAATAACATTTATAAATTTAACAAAATTTATCAATTTTACTATTTCAAAGACTGTTATTGATCTACTTTATTGTTTTCCTAGTTTTTATTTCACTGATTTCTGACCTTTATTATTTCCTTTCTTCTACTTACTTTAGGTTCCATTAGTTTTTTTCTAGTCTTTAAGGTAGAAGCGTAACATTGATTTTAAACTTATCCTCTCTAATATTTTGTTCTATAAATTCCTTGTAACCACTACTTTAGCTACCTCCTGCTAATTTTGATATGTTATGTTTTCATTTTCATTCAATTTTAAATATTTTCTAATTTGTGATTACTTTTTGGACTCATGGGTTATTTAGAAATGTGTTGCTCAATTTCCAAGTACTTGGGAACTTCTTGAGACATTCTTCTAATACTGATTTCTAATTTAATTCCATTATGGTCAAATTTCAGTCCTTAAATTTACATGGACCAGAATGTGGTGTTTTGGTGAATGTTTCATGTGATTTTGAAAAGAATATGTATCTTAATCCATTCAGGCTGTTATCACAAAACACCACAGACTGGGTGGCTTATGAATAAGAGAAATTTATTTCTCATAGTTCTGGGGCTGGAAGTCCAAGATCAGGGTCTTGTTCGGTGAGACCTGTTGAGTTTGGTGAGAGCTGTCTTCCAGGTTGCAGACTTCTAGCTTCTTGCTGTGTCCTCACATGTTAGAAGGGGCAGGGGAGCTCTCAGACCTCTTTTAAGATGTCATTAATATCATTCATAAGGGCTCTGCCCTCTTGACCTAATCACCTCCCAAAGGTTAGGATTTCAACATATGAATTTGGGAGGGGACACATTTAATTTATAGCAGTCACTATTAGGTAGTGTGTTCTATCAATATTATTTAGGTCAAGGTGATAGTACATTCAGGTATTCTATATTTTTATTGATTCCCTTTAGTTATTCTATCAACTATTGAAAGGGAAACATTGAAATCACCAATATAACTTGAATTTGTCTCTCTCTTTTTTTTATTCCTCGAAGTTTTGGGTTCATGCATTTTGAAGCTCTATTATTTGGTGTAAACACATTTGGTATTACTAAGTTTTGTGTTGAATTTGCCTCCTTTATCCTTGTGAAATGTTCCTCTTTTTCTCCCTGATTATAGTCCTTGTTGTGAAGTCTACTTTGTTTGATACTAATATAACCATTCCTGCTTTCTTTATATTGTTTTCAGATTACATCTTTTCCATTATTTTTCTCTTAACCTGTGTCTGTAAACTAGTATTTTTTCCCTTGAATAGGCAGCATAACATTGGTCATTAACCTTTTTTTTTCCTTAATTATGAGACAGACTCTGCCTTTTAATTGGAGTATTTAGATTATTAGTGTTTAATGTAATTATCAATATAATTTAGTGTCAGTCTACTGTCTTGATACTTGTTTTTTATTTGATCCATATGTTTTCCTTCATTTTTCCTGTTTTCCTGCTTTCTTTTGGATTAACTGCTACTTTTAGAATTCTATTTTTTCTTCTGTATTGGCTATACATTTTGCTTTAGTGTGTGTGTGTGTGTGTGTGTGTGTGTGTGTGTGTCTGTGTGTGTGTGGTTGGTTGGTTACTCTAGTGTTTGCAACATATATTTTTAACTTATCACATTCTACTTTCAAATGTTATAACACTCTGCAAATTATATAACACTTTTGGACACTATACTACCATTTTTCCTTCCTAATCCTTGCACTATTGTCATTCATTTTACTTCTGTATGTGGAATGAATCTGTAATACATTGTTATTATTTTTCTAAATAGGCAATTATTTAAAAAAATTTTTTAAACATTTATTAATTTTTGAGGCAGAGAGAGACAGAGCATGAGCAGGGGAAGGGTAGAGAAAGAGGGAGACACAGAATCTGAAGCAGGTTTCAGGCTCTGAGCTGTCAGCACAGAGCCTGACTCAGGGCTTGAACTCACAAACCATGAGATCATGACCTAAGGTGAAGTCATACACTTAACTGATGGAGCCACTCAGGTACCCCTAAATAGGCAATTTTTTAAAAGAGATTATTAAAATGAGAAAATATTTATGTTTGTCCGTATTTCCCATTTTTGGCATTCTTCATTTCTGTGTACGAATCCAAATATCTTTCTAATATATATTCCTTCCACCCTAAGAACTTCCTTTTTAGCATTTCTTGTAGTGTAGGTCTGCTGGCAATGAATTCTCTTGGCTTTTGTCTGAAAGCATTTCACTTTCATATTTGAAAGATTTTCAACATTAAAGAATTCTAGATTGAATTTTTTAATACTTTATTATTATTATTATTATTATTATTATTTAATGTTTATTTATTTATTATGAGATAGTGTGGGCTCCCATGCACATGAGAGAGAGCAGGAAAGGGGCAGAGAGAAGGAGAGAGAGAGAATCCCAAGCAGGCTCTGGGCTGTTGCCAGGGCCCGAGGTGGGGCTCAATCCCATGAACTGTGAAATCGTGACCTGAACCGAAATCAAGGATCAAGACTTGGATGCTTAACTGATTGAGCCACCCACGTGCCCCTCTTTTAGTACTTTAAAGATTGATGTCATTGTCTTCTTCCATCATAGTTTCTGATGAAATGTCAGTCATATCTTTGACATACATATTACATCTCTATATAATATATCTTCTTTCTATGGCTACTTTTAAGATTTTCTCTTGATTACTGGTTTTTAGCAACTTAATTATGATATACTGTGGTCTGGTTTTCTTTATCTTTTTTCTGCTTGGGGTTCACTGAGCTTTGCAAATCTGCAGGATTGAAGTTTTCATCAAGTTTGATAAAAGTTTGGCCTTTATTCCTCAAATAAAGTTTCTTCCTGTGTTTCCTCTCCTCTCCTTTTGGGATTCCAATTACATATGTATTATCTCACATATCACTGAGGCTCTGTTCATTTTTTCCCCAGTCTTTTTCTTTCTGAGCTTTAGTTTGGATAGTTTTTATTACTATACCTTCAAGTTCACTATTTTTTTTTTCTAGAGTATCTAATCTACTCTTCAACCAATCCAGTTAATTTTTTCATTTTAAATATTATATGTTTTATCTCTAGAAATTCCATTTGGGTCTTTTGTATATTATCCATTCTCTCTCCAGCATAGTCAAGTTATCCTCTACCTTCTTGAAAGTATAGAGCATATTTATAATAGCTATTTTAACTTGGTCTACTGATTGCATTATCTATGACATTTCTAGTTTGGGTCTTATTGGTTGATATTTTTCCTGGTTGTGGGTTTATATTCCTATATTTTTGCATACCCAGTAATTTTTTATTGGATACCAGACATTGCATATTTTTTATTGTGGGTTCCTGGATTTTGTTATATCCCTTTAAATAGTGTTGACAGTGAAATGATATGGAATCAGTTGGTATTTTATTCCAAGCCTCGGATGGAGCCTTGATTTTAAGATTTTTTTAGGGTATGTCTAGAACAACATTTTGTATAGGGCCAATTTGGTCTCAAAGTGAGGCAAACTTTTCTGAATATTTTGCCCAGTAGCCCTTGTATGTAAGGCTGTTCTACTCTCTCAAATGGGAATAGACTATTCAACAACCTCATGTAATTTCCAGGAATTATTATTCATATTCCTTTCTGGTGATTCTTTTCCTCACTTTGGGTAATTTTCTCTTTAGAATGCCATAAAGTATTCAGCCACGGAGTCAAGGTGACCCCTGTGCAGATCCCTGGTGCTCACTATTTATGCAGCTCCCTTTTTCTGGTACTCTATTCAACCAATTATACCTATTTTGTTCTTCTGGACCCCTGAACTCAGTGAGGACTCCAATGTCTGGGTTATGTCTTAACCTTATTTGTTATCCTTCTTTAAGAGAGCATAGTCCTGCTTATTGTCTAATATGTGGAAACCATTGTTTGATATGTATTGTCTGATTTCCTAGTTGTTTAAGGTAGAAGGGCAAGTCTGGTCTCTATCAGTCCATCTTGGATAGAAGCAAAATTTACTCTTCAATTTTTAAACTTGAATGTTTGGCACCTGGGTGTCTCAGTGGGTTAAGCATCCGACTCTTGATTTGAGCTCAGGTCATGATCTCACGGTTGGTGGGATAGAGCCCCCGCATTGGGCTCTGCACTGACAGTGAGAAGCCTGCTTGGGATTCTCTCTTTCCCTCTCTTCCTGATCCTCCCCCCCCCCCCCCGCCGTTAATAAATAAACTTAAAAAATAAACTTTAATGTTTTATCATTACAGAAAACTTTCTTCCTATTTCTTATCCTAATTCAGTTTTGGCTGCTGTCTACTTCATCCTACAAGGACGTGCTGTTTTGGGGGTAAAAAACCCCATTTTATCAATCTCAAATTCACAAGCTCCATTTTAGTCACACATAAGTGTCCCCAAAGCAATTTTTAATTGTTAAGATGAGAAATATAACTATAACATCTCAATGATGATTAGACATTTTTCCTGAATATTCTCTTCCTTTTTCTTGGCACCATTTTTATCCATGGGCAAGTAGATTGGACTTCTTCCTGCTCCTGTATCACTCCAGTTTTCTTTCCTCCACTGACTCCAGCTGCAGTGGCCTTTCTGTCATTCAGACTCACCAGCCTTTTTCATGAGTTAGGACCTTTGCACATGCTGTTTCCCCTACCTGGATGCTCTGTCCTGAGATTTTTGATACCTTCATAATATTTAAGCTTCAAGACAAATATCACTTATTCCAAGAGTCTTCCTTTACCTTATTATCTAAAGTATCTCATTTCCCTCTCCATTCCACTTTTTGTCACAACTTCCTTTATTTTTTGCATGACATTTACCTGTATAGGATATTTTGTTGTAGATTTATTTGTTTACCTTGCTTATCTTCTAGTCTCTCACTCTTCCCAGCAACCCCACACCTGGAATGTGTGTTCTGTGAGAGCAGGAGTTAGACTGTCTTGTTCAGTCCAGTATTCCTGGCTCCGGACACATGGCAGGCACTCAGTTATTAGTTGAATGAATGAGTAAACGAACAAATACATGAATTCTTATAACTTTCTTCAAATCATCGAGAGAATTTATATATTAGAAGTTTTACACAGGCTAGAGAGCATGGTGCTCGGATAAATACTTTAAAACATTTTCTTTTTGAATGAAATCTTGCATTTGCAACTACGTGGTTGGAACTAGAGGGTATTATGTTAAGCAAAATTAGTCAGTCAGAAAAAGACAAATATATGACTTCACTCATATGAGGACTTTAAGACACAGAACGGATGAACATAAGGGAAGGGAGGCAAAAATAATATAAAAACAGGGAGGAGGACAAAACAGAAGAGACTCTTAAATATGGAGTACAGAGGGTTACTGGAGGGGTTGTGGGAGGGGGGATGGGCTAAATAGGTAAGGGGCACTAAGGAATCTACTCCTGAAATCATTGTTGCACTATATGCTAACTAACTTGGATGTAAATTTAAAAAAATAAAATTAAAAAACAATTCTTGAGGCGCCTGGGTGGCGCAGTCGGTTAAGCGTCCGACTTCAGCCAGGTCATGATCTCGCAGTCCGTGAGTTCGAGCCCCGTGTCAGGCTCTGGGCTGATGGCTCAGAGCCTGGAGCCTGTTTCCCATTCTGTGTCTTCCTGTCTCTCTACCCCTCCCCCGTTCATGCTCTGTCTCTCTCTGTCCCAAAAATAAATAAAAAACGTTGAAAAAAAAAACTTTTAAAAAACAATTCTTTTTGGTTAGAATAAAGAATGTAAAAACTTGTCATGTACATATTGTCCTGAAAAAAACCAGCCTCAAAGAAAAATAATTTTTATGTGTCATACACAATGTATTTTTAAATTACTTTTAAATGATGTTCTTATGTGTCATACACAATTACTTCTAAATTCAGAATTCAGGAAAATGCCAGTCTACTTTATTTATAGAAATTTACTTATAGAATTAAAGAGGAGAAACACAGACAACAACCAGATAGAAAACAAACTGGAAAAAGATCCCATCTGCAACAGCACCATGAACAATAAAAATCTAGTAATAAACTTAACAAAAATGTTTAAGATATATAGGAAGAAATCTTCAAAACGTGATTAAGAGATGCAGAAGTTCAAGTTAATAAATGCCTGCTCTTGGAGAAGAATTCTCAATGTTATTAGATGCCCACTCTCCCTAAATTAATCTATAAATTTGAAGTAATGCCAAAAGAATCACTAAAGATTTCTTAAGTGTATAAGGAAAACTAAATCTGCCAGAGTAGAGAGGAAGATTCTGAAAACTGGATACCAGTAACCAGCAGCTCTTTCTCTACATATTAAAATATATTATAAAGCTACCTTAGTTAAAAATGTATAGTGCCAGTGGGGCACCTGGGTGGCTCAGCTGGTTGGGCATCTGACTTCCGCTCAGGTCATGATCTCGTGGTTGGTGAGTTCAAGCCTGGCATCGGGCTCTGTGCTGACAGCTCACAGCCTGGAGCCTACTTCAGATTCTGTGTCTCCCTCTTCCTCTACCCCTCCCCTGCTTGCACAGGGGAGGGGTCTCTATCTCTATCTCTATCTCTATCTCTATCTCTATCTCTATCTCTCTATCTCTCTCAAAAATAAATAAACATTAAAAAAATGTATAGTGCCTAGAATATCCATTTTCCTGGGCCAGAACTAGCCATGTAGGTGTTGGCTGTCAATAGCTTACGGCTGCACCCTTCTCCAGAGACTTATCCTCAATTGAAAAGGATCCTTCTCACTTGGAAATGGCTGGAAGTTTACCCCTGGATGTATCCAAAACCAATGTCTAGAAAAAAGCTCAATACCCTTTCCTGGTGGTGATGCATGCTCCAGAGCTCTTCCTGGGATCAGGCTGTGGTTAGACGTGACTAAAGCCACATCTTTCCTTAGCTTCCTCCCCAGCCCTATCTTTTCTTCCTGGCTTTTGTATAGGTTTCTTTTGAAATCACTTCTCAAAAATCACTGTGCAAGAAGATCCATCTTGGGCTCTGCTTCTGGAGAATCTGATCTAAGAGATCTATTAACAGGGGACTGGTTAAGTAAATCATAGTATTCCATATAATGGAGTACTACCTAGATATTAAAAAAGGGGAGGCAACAGGGGCACCTGGGTAGCTCAGTCAGTTGAGTGTCCGACTTTGGCTCAGGTCATGATTTTGCAGTTTGTGAGTTTGAGCCCCACGTTGGGTTCTGCGCTGATAGCTCAGAGTCTGGAGCCTGCTTGAATTCTGTGTCTCCCTCTCTCTCTACCCTTCCCTCACTCATACTCTGTGCCTCTCTCTCTCTAAAAAAAAAAAAATGAACAAAACATTAAAAAACTTTTTAAAAGAGGGGAGGTGACAGCTTTCTTTCTACATACTGATATGGAATGATCTCCAAAGCAGAATGCAAAAGCAAGTTGCAAATAAATATGTAAAATATAGTATTATTTATATTAGAATAGGCAATTTACAAATATGCTTGAATATGCATAGAATATCCTTGTAAGTATAGCCAAGAAATGATAAAAGTGTTTGCTTGATGCCAAGGAGAGCCTTGGGAGGGATGGAATGAGAGGGAAAAAGAGTGCACTTGGTACTACACCCTCTTTTCTACTTTGTAAATATCATGCCACATAAATAAATGACCTATTAAGTTATATAATGTCAACAATGTTAAAGCAAAAACCATTAGTACTGTAAAAAAAACCTTAGGGTAATGTTAGTTAGTTATCTGAAGTCTTTCCCCTTGCCCTCAGGAATAGATCACATTAAAAAAATAAGCATGTCAGTACTCTAAATGGAAACATATGTTTTTGAAGTCCTTGGAGAGCGCTTAAAAAATCATCTAATTATCTGTAACTTAAGGATTCTTTCTGTAATTTTCTTAATTTACATAGTAAACACTTTCCTTGTAGGTAATGCCATGGCAACTTCCAACTGGCCCTTTCCAAATTATCACAAAGTGAACTTGAACTTAATTACCATTCATTTTGCTGTATTAATTATGATAGATTTCCTGCCTCCTTTATGCTTGTAGCCACACAGACATCACACCATTATTAGTTATACTTGGCCTTTGGTTACAAATTAGATACACATATCTGCTGTGAATTGTCCATTATGTTAAAGATCAAACATACTGGACTTTGGGCTTAAACACAGGAAGTAATGTCAATACACAGTTCTGAAATTTGAGACTGCACATCAACTCTGCCTCATAAAACAGAGGTCATGACTATATTCAAAACATTTCTACAAGTGAAATGTGATAGAAGATATCTCGTACCTCTCTCCCTGTCCATCCCTGAGACCAAGGTGTGTAACAACCAAAAACCTTGTCTTCATTCTTCAACTGCATGGGTGCTGTGTTTGGAGGCAGGCAAAGTAATCTTCCAAAGTGTTTCCCCTACCAACTCCCCTCCCTACCTCTCACCCCTGTCACATTTGTGTAACCCCTCAGAGATGGCACAGGAGACACAGGGCAGGAAGGCTGGTGTGAATGCATCTTGTGGGGGTGACCATTTGCTCTTCCATTCACTTAATAAACATTTAATGAATACTTATTAAATTCATTAATTTAATAAGTGCTAGGCTCTGTGCTAAAGGTCTGGGCACACAGTGGTAAATATGGTACCTAGCCTCATGGAGTTTAGATTTACTTTGAAGCAAGACAGTAATCAAATGAGAGTAAGACAGTAAACAAAAGTCATCTTAGTGTACACAAAGGAAAGGGAGAAACTGTGTGTGTGTGTGTGTGTGTGTGTAAATTTTAATACCCTATGTATATATTATCTATCTATTTATCTATCTTTTTGTGTGTGTGTATTTATATGACTACCGTAAAACTTTACAGTTCTGTGCACTAGAAACAGCACAAGCAAAATTGAAAGGTTAAAGATGACAGCTTGATTGTGGCATATAGGACAGAAAAAAGAGTGGGCTGCTCTTTACAATCAATAACAGATTGATTGCCCAATAGAAAAATGGGCAAAAGACATGAACAGACAATTCACAAGAAATGATCCCATTAAATCAACAGGATGTCATTTTCACCCATTAAACTAGCAAAATGTTTTAGCTGTAGGACCTCATGAGGTAAGAATATGGTTGGAAAGACTCTCACACATAGCTGTTAGTGGTGCAAATTGCTACCTCCTTTTGGGTACCTCTCTGCTGGACAACTAGTCTGTATAAATCAAAAGCCTGGAACCCATTTATGCCACTTGACTCTGTAACATCTCTTTTCAAAATTTTATCTTGAGAGAAAAGTCAGAGATGTAAATAAAGATTTTTATACAAGGATGTTTATTGTAGCATTGTTTGTAATCATGAAAAATTATAAATAATCTATCCTAAAATTAGATGTTTAAATTTATTAAAGAAATTATAGGGTGGAATATTATTTCACCACTAAAATTTATATTTTCACGGAATAAAATATGAGAAAATACTTCAGATCTATTACTAAGTGAAGAAAGCAGGAAAGCACAGTAAGAACTTAAGTGGGTTAATAATATACACATAGAAAGGAATAAGTTGTTTCTAGGTAATGGAATAAGGAGTGATTTTTATTTCTATTTAAAATTTTCTTTTATTATCTAATTTCAACTGTGAACATGGATTAGTTTTATAATATATTAAAAGATTATATCAAATGGGAAGGAAGAGATATGAATATCACCCAACTCGTTCTGCACCCAGCCCAGATATTTATAGCCAAATGCGATTTATTTTTATTTTTTATTTTTTTAATTTATTTTTGAGACAGAGAGAGACAGAGTATGAGCAGGGGAGGGGCAGAGAGAGAGGGAGACACAGAATCCGAAGCAGGCTCCAGGCTCTGAGCTGTCAGCACAGAGCCCGACGTGGGGCTCGAACCCATGGACCATGAGATCATGACCTGAGCTGAAGTCGGACGCTTAACCGACTGAGCCACCCGGGCGCCCCTAGCCAAATGAGATTTAAATGACTGTTCAAACCCTTTAACGATTCCTGATGCCCTTTTACATACAACTGTCTTACACACTCTCAGAATTCCTCTAGGATGTAACTTCATGTTCACAATTATGCCTCCAGTGTCTCATTAGAAAGTCTGAACTATTTCTCATAACTTACTCTATAAGTTCTCATCCTCCTCAAATATGTATTTGAACACTTTTCCTGGATGTGTCTATAACACCTGGAGTTCTTTAGAGGTGAAGAGGAAAGGAGATCCAAGAAAGCAGATGTATTATTTCCCTATTCCTTTTTTGTTCCCCATCCCCTCTTATGTTTCCAAACTGTGCAATTTAACACCAGATAAAATGATCCTTTCACTGGAAAGTCAAAACATGAACATGGCTGGCAAAAATGTATTAGGTCAATAATACGACTGGAATTGTAACAAGGACTCAGTATGGGGTATCACATATGGCAGCCATGGAAATTCAGGTTGAAATGCAACTTTTTATAGCTGGGAGAGAGGGAATGCTTAAAAGAAGACTTTACATTAAGTATTAAATTTTATGAGATTCTATAAGATTGGAATATAAAAGTTATAGTTGGAGACAACAGAACTGCCTACAACATTTTATGGCTATAAAATAAATTCTTAGGCATACTAATGGCACTTTAAAAATCATTTCTTAAGAACATTCTTCATTTGGTTGAAATTAGAAATTTACATGTACATATATTTATAACTTTTAGTTTCCTTTTGCAGTGTTACAGGTATTCAGGTCAATATGCCCAGCAAAATATCACAAAAATGTTTTTCAGACTTCATCTGGCAGGAGTAGTTTCAGTTTGGGGTGTGTTTGTGTTGTGACTAAAGGGAGGAATTTTATTAGTCAAGTTTTCAATATATAAGATTATAGAATATTCTCATTAATTGAAAAAAATTGTATTGCTTACCCAATGTATTTTGGCAATGTGTTTTTCTCATAATTCTGTTATGCCCTGAAAACGTCTTCAAAATGGTATCTTGTGGGGCAGTTAAGCATCTGACTTTGGCTCAGGTCATGATCTCATGGTTCCATGAATTTGAGCAATGTGTCAGGCTCTGTGCTGACAGCTCAGAGCCTGGAGCCTGCTTCATATTCTGTGTCTCCCTCTCTCCCCCCTCTCCCCCTCTCAAAAATAAATAAAAGTATTAAAAAAAACCAAAGTAGTATCTGGTAATGGCAAAATTTTTGGAAAAGTTCACAGGTATGCCCTTTTTTCAAAATAGATCCTTGTTCTGTATCAAAAAAGTAGAAATAGGACAATTCCTCTTTTGGTTTATTATTAATTAAGAATCCTTGGGAATAATTTGCTTATTTACTCAAAGAAGAACTAAAACATTATCTAAAAAAAAAAAAAAAAGAAGGAGGAGGAGGGGAGCCTGGGTGGCTCAGTTGGTTAAGTCTCTGACTTCAGCTCAGGTCATGATCTCACAGGTTGTAAGTTCAAGCCCTGCGTCTGTGCTGACAGCTCAGAGCCTGGAGCCTGCTTCAGATTCTGTGTCTCCCTCTCTCTCCGCCCCTCCCCACGTTCTCTCTCTCTCTCTCTCTCTCTCTCTCTCTCTCTCTCTCTCAAAAATAAACATTAAAAATTTTTTTTAAAAAGAGGATAGTGTTTGTTTGAAAGACTGCAGTGTGGTTGTGTTTCATGGAACAGAAACCTTAGATATAAAAATTTAATATTCATAAATGATTGAGAGTGACAGGCAGTAGAGATCTTTCCTAGCAGTTGAAGAGGTGAAAATATTCTTTACTTGGGTGATAGCTTGAACATCTATGGAGGATGCTAATTTTACTACACAACCCTTGCATACCAGACCAATCATATTCTTTTATTTCCTAAAATTTTATTCATTTGCTCTGAGTCTCTACACCCATGTCTGGGGGCAAATCGATCTCAGTGTGTTTTGTGGGTACTCTTCACTCCCCCTGACTGAGGGTCATACAAAAATTCAAGGGTCTTATGTAGTCCAGACCACTGGGGAAGGAACTGCTTGCTTTAGTTCAGACTGGTCACTTCTGAAAAGCTTCTTGGGCTGCCCTTGTGTCTTGGGGAGCCTCTCAGTCTCAGAATAGTGGTAAGGGGCCATCTCTGAGAGAATAGATAGATGATTTCCTGGCACTCAGAGACTGAGATGGAGCACAGGGCAGAAGAAGCAAGTGCCCAGGGGCTGAAAGGAAGAATAGATGTCCTCACCGGAGAAGAGTCTTAGGGAAAGAATTACCATTTGGATAAGAAGGCTGGTGCTCAGATGTGGCAGGTTCTAGACCATGACCGTGAAGCTCTCAGATCCATACTTCTTCCAAGTTTCCCCACTTTTTAGCCCATAAAGCAACAGCTAAGCCAGCTTCTGACTCAGAATGTCATCCCTGTGCGTGGTGTGGAAATGATTGAAATCAGATGAGCCATGACTGTGAATTCACTCATATAAATGTGTAAATTATTGACCCGTTCCAATTGAATGGAGAAAGGTAGCAAAATGGTAATTCAATGCAGGAAGAAAAAATTTCAGAGAGAAGATACTGCAGAATTGGGATTCTAATGGAAAACATCTCTGGTCTCAGAGAACGTAAAAGCATGGGGATCCAGTGGTCACTGTTTCAGAGCTGCCCTTTCCCTCACTCAGGACCTTCATCTGTGGGTCTCCTTTTACACTTGTAACAATCTCCAAACCCACCCCTGCCACATTCTACAGTCCCCATTTGTGCCCCCCTGCCCCCAGAGGATCTAAGACAACATATAACCATGAAGACCTGGTTCCCCATGAGCTGCCATTCACATCAGCTTGCCTCTTACCAGTGCTTGACAAGTCTTCTCTTCATTTTTCCTTGGCACATCTCCAAAAAGGCTCTTTTAAACTATTCCTCCGTCCTTAGCTCCCCAGTTGTACCTGCTGAGAGTCAAATAGTACAGTGAGTGTGTGACTATGTGGCTGTGGACACCAACCGCTCTGCACTCACCAGCTGGAAGACCTTCATCAAATTTCTTAACTGTGCCTAGAAAATGAAGACAATAGTAAATAGAGCTTAACCTCTGAGCATTTGTGATTCTGAAAAGATAATACCTGGAAAGCACTAAGTGCCCAAGGACCGAGTTCTGTGAATGTCATCTGTGATTATGGGTAATCTGTCCTCAAATGAGTGAGCAACCTTTTTCTTCCATTACTTGGAAAATAAAGCATACTCTGCATATTCTCCTTCAGCTATTTGATCTTATTTTCTGTGTATTACTCTGTATTTCCACACAATCATCTTTTCCCAAAATGTACCTGCAGACCTGCATTCTTGGATGCCATTGTTTAGGGCCCAGGTTCCTCACTCCCACAATTACCCCTACCTTCTCTGTGATCTCCTTTCGTCTGAAATGCTGCCTTCCCTTGGATTACCTTGTACCATCCACTAGAGTGTTGGTGATCTTCTCTTCTTTTTTAAAAGAAGATTTTTAAAAAAGAAGATTCATTTCTCATTATTATTATTATTATTATTATTATTATTATTATTTTGAGAGAGAGAGAGAGCATGTGTGAGTGGCAGAGAGGAACAGAGGTGGGAAGAGAGAGAGAGAGAGAGAGAGGAGAGAGAGAGAGAGAGAGAGAGAGAGAGAGAGAGAGAGAATCCTAAGCAGGCTGCAGGGCTTGATCTGACCATCCTGGGATCATGACCTGAACTGATATCGAGAGTTGGATGATCAACCCACTGAACCACCCAGGCACCCCTTCTTCCTGTGTTATATTTCATGGTTCAGTTCTTAAGATTTTCATTTTCACTTTTTAAAACTTTTTTTTAATGTTTATTTTTGAGAGACAGAGAGAGAGAGACAGAGCACAAGCAGGGGAGGGACAGAGAGGGAGACACAGAATCCAAAGCAGGTTCCAGGCTCTGAGGTGCGATCCCAGAGCCTGACACAGGGCTCAAACTCATGAACCGGGAGACCATGACCCAAGCTGAAGTTGGATGCTTTACCAACTGAGCCACCCAGGCACCCCATTCACTCTGAGAGCTTCCACAGGATGTGGAGTGACAAATCACTGCTAAATGTCCCAAATTCTGAGAAGAACCAACAACAGTTGGAGGCAGATACTTCCCCATGACTTGCTGTGGGGAGGCATAACTGCCCAGTGAACTAAGGTGATACTTGTCCTTTTCTGAATATAGCATAGTGGTCAAGAGCACTAAGAGATTTTTGGAACTAGACTACCTAGATTTGAACCCTGGTTCTGCCACTGACAAACTTTATATGCCTTTGGTTGAGTTATTTAACCTCTCTGTGCTTCTGGTTTTTTATCTGCAAAATAGGGATAATAATAGTACCTACTCCTACTCCATGGGTCCATTAATTGAGTCCATTAAGAACAGTGGCGGTATATTTACAATTCCCTATTCTTTCTGCCTCATTCCCAGTCTCAGTGGGGGAGGAGTGGAGGAATGGACTAAACCATGTTTCTTTTCTGCACTTCAAACTCTCCAGAGAGGGGTCAAACCTATGCTGGAGGCAAGGGAAGGGAGGAGAGGAGATTTAAATCACATTTGAGAATGAAACATTTGACTAGATTGAGCTCTCAATAACTTTTCAGAAAATGTCTGGAAAGCTGTGGAATCTGTCCAAGAAACAATTAATAATCAAGAAAAGTTTTATTGCAATTTTGGAGAAACATGACACTGATTTCATTTTTTTACTCCTTCTCTTTATTCTTCAGTGATGATGACGATGGTGGCTAACAGCATCAGGATGGGTTTTCTTGGATATCTATGGCAAACTATCAAGCTTGAAAATACTTGATGCCCACTAGGATAGCTAGAATCAGAAATATAGACAATAAAAAATATTGGCAGGGATGTGAAGAATCTGGAATGCTTATGCTTGTGGGAATGTAAAATGGTGCAGCCACTTGGGAAAACAGCCTGGCAGTTACACATGGAGTTACCATCTGACCCAGCAATTCTATTCCCAGCTATCTACCCAAGAGAAATGCAAACATATGTCCCCACAGAAACGTGTCCACTTAGCTATTCACAATTGCCAAGATGCAGAAATAACCCAAATGTCCATTAACTGATGAATGGATAAACAAAATATGATATCCATATAACAGAATATTATCCAGTCATAAGAAGAATGATGTACTGATACATGTTATCATATGGACGAACCTCAAAGATGTGATGCTAAGTGAAAGGAGCAAGTCATATAAGCCTATATATAATATGGTCCAACTTATATAAAATATCCAGAATATGTCAAACTGGAGAGACAGAAAGCAGTGGTTTCCTAGAGCTAATAGTAGGGTGGAGTGGAGAGTGACTGCTAATGAATATGACGTTTCCTTTTGGAGTGGCAAAAATATTCTAAATTTAGATTATGGTGATGGTTGCACAACTCTGTATAGATGATACAAACCATTGGATTGTACGCTTTAAGTGGGCAAACTTTATGACATGTGAATTATATCTTCATAAAGCTTTACAAAGATCAGTTTATTTTTCCTGGCTGTTGAAAACAGAACCACACTTGCCTTTGCCTTGGTCTTCATACTCTAGGTTAAACAACCTTTACCCTCTCTCTCCACATAGCCTCACTTGCCAGTCAGTGATACTAACAGACATTTGCCATTTTTCTGGTGTCCCGTTATTTGAATCCATTTCCAACTTTGGGGAAAACTTGGCAGGTGCTTTTGCCACGTCTCATTATAGAAATGGAAAACAACAAATAGTTGCTTGCTAAAGGTCAGAGCCACCCAACGTAGGCTTGGCCAACCTGCCCTGACTTAGAGTTAGATATTAGGAATAGATTCAAAGAAGCAGGGAGAGTAGAGAGTCCATTCTCATGGGGGTGAGAGCAGTGATAACAACCTAACATCCCTTTCCAGGGATGGTATCTGTGTCCAGTGCCAGCCAGTGAGGGCAATGCAAGCTATGGCCGCCATGCTTAGCAACAGGGGTGATCTCACTGAATGGATTGTTGGCTTGAGTTTGGTTGGGATTGAATGTTGCTTTCTCTTCTGGTCCTGCCTGTTTTCCAAGTCTGGTTCCTCCAGTCTTCCTAGCAATCGTGTGAACGGATTAATATCTTTCCGATCAATTCTTTTTCTTCCATGATCAGTTTCTCTGGTTGCAACTAAGAACACTGTTTGAATCTGTTATGGTCAGCAAGGCAGGATCATTTTCATCCCAGAGGGTCTCCAGGATTCATGCTTCTATTTATTCAGTGATTACTTTGTGTTGTCCATTATCTCATTTATTCCTCATACTAACTTCGTGGTATAGATACGATTAGCCTCCCTTGTACAAATGAGGAAACAAACTCATTGGAATGAATAACTTGTGGATGCAAATCCAGGCCAAGCCCAGTGACTTTCCCTTTACATCTTTGTGGCCCATTCTTCATTTTCACTGCTGCCACATCTTGTCTGCCATCTATTGAACAAAAGGCTCCACTACTCTTCCACCTTCTTTAAATTGTTATGGGCATCACTGCTAGATTTCTTTATGAAAGTATTGTGGATTGTTGATTCCTCTGTACAAGAGTCTATACCTACTCCCTATTGTCTGGATGCCCAGACCTCAGAAAGGCATTTATTGCTGAGATCTGACACCTCCTTCCTCTCTGGTTGTATCTCTCAGCAATTCTAAACAAGCCCATCACATGCCACAAGGGAAAGCCCTATTTTTCCTTAGTTTGGCTCAACTTACTGCAGACAGTAGGCCCTCAATAAATCTCCTTAATCTGGAGACAGACTAAAGACAAAATATTGAGTTCACTCCTCCGTCATAAGCCCCAAATTCCAAGGCAATGATGATTTGGAGAACAATAAAATAAGCATCATGTATCATATGACAAAATTTATTGGAATGTGAAATAGTTGGCAGGAAATCATGTCAGAGTGGAAAATGATCGCTAAATATAAACACTGTAAAGACATGTGTACCATCAAGACTTTATTATTAGATTCTCAGAGATTTTTATTTAGCAGCTCAAGAACTTGTAAGGCTATACAATTCCTGGAATGGAATTTAGGTTTGCTTTCTGAAATCAATCCAGTCAAGCCTTTTCACACACGAACATTCTTAGAAAGTCTTTGAACGTCTATTCTTACTCATTTATCCTGGTGGCAAGAAGTCCAAAAATAAAATCGTCATGAGGTTCTGGCTGCTTCCTGCTTTATTTGCACTGGAAATCTTCCAAGGAAAGCTCACGCACCACGTGAGTTCTCCTTTGCCTCTCCCATAGCCAGCATTGAGTAGTTGAAGCCTAGACTCAGGGCAAGGTCTGGGGTGGTATTTGGGGTTCTGCACCAAGTGCAATGTATTTGTGTATGTGTGTGGTGCGAGGGTTCCTCCACACCAGTAAGCAATTCTTGGACACCTCATTGAGGTGTCACTAGTGTCATTGTCACCAATGAGGTATCCAAGAATTCAACTCATTCTAATACAGTCTACCCTGAGACAGTGTCTGGTTCCACAGGTTAAGGGCTCAGTCCTACAAGTCTGCCCCCTCCTCCCGACACTAGCCACAAGCCCACATTATCACCTGGGCTTCTGCCCGACCAGCTATAGATTGGAGATTCTAAGAACCCTTGTTTGTACGTTAGATTCTAGATGTAAGTCCAGGTTGTTATCTGTACTTAAAAATTTTTTTTTTATTTATTTGTTTTGAGAGAAAGCGAGCAGGGGAGGGGCAGAGAGAGAAGGAGAGAGAGGATTCCAAGCAGGCTCTGCACTGTCAGCAGGGCTCCAACTCACAAACTGTGAGATCATGACCTGAGCCGAAACCAAGGGTCAGATGCTCAACCGACTGAGTCACTCAGGTGCCCCTCTTACCTGTACTCCTGATTGACTGGCTATAAATCAAAGGTTCACAAGAGCCCCTCCCTGGGTTTGATTAACTTGCTAAAGCAGCTCACGGTTCTCAGAAACATTTTAGTTACTAGATGACTTGTTATTACATAAGGATTTAATTTAGGAATAGCCAGAAGAATAGAAACTTCCTTGCCCTCTACAGGTGCACCACCCTCCCCAAATCTCTGTGTTCCCCAAATCAGACACTCTCTGAACCCTATCCTTTTGGGTTTTTATGGTGGCTTCATTACATGGGCATGGTTGATTAAATCATTGGCTTTTGCAGTTGAACTCAATGTCCTGCCCCTCTCCCCAGGTTGGGTGGGACTGAAAGTTCCAATCTTTTAATCCCTTGGTTGGTTCTCCGACAAACAGCCCTCATTAGGTTACCTAAGGGCTTTCCAAATGCTACCTCATTGACATAACAAAGACACATTTATTGTGTATCTTAGGAAATTCCAAAGGTTTTAGGAGCTCTGTACCAGAAATGGGAACAAAGACTAAATATATATTTCTTATTATACATTACAATATCACAGATGCTATGAACCAAAGAGGCTAGCAAGAGAATGCAAAGGAGCGCATCTCACCTGCCAAGGATGGACCTGGAAAGCAAGGGCAATAGGAGAATGCTGGTCAGGAGGAAAGGGCCATTCCTAGTGGACATTGAGCCCGGCTCCAGTCTTACACTACTCCTCTCCCTCTGTCCGATGAGGCTACTGGGGCTCCAAACAGATCCTGATCTAAGATGGATTGAAGGGTCTACAGCACACATTCTGGGGTGCTACAGTGTCACCTTTTTATTGTTGTGTCTGTCCCCAACTTTGGGCCCTGAATGTAATACTCTGTGAGAGTATCTGGCCAGATTTCCTTGTAAGGCCCAGCCTAGCATCTGGAGGACTGATGGCTGCCCCTTGTCTCCTCCTGCCTCCTATTTGCCCCTCCCAAGATGGCTATCACTCCATTCTTGCTGCTAGGAGCTTTTGGCCTACTGAGTAGTTCTCCAAGATGCCACTTGCTCACCGGCATCGCTGCCTGTTGCTAAGGCCGTAGCTTTCCATCTGTGCCATCCTTCACAGCCTCTCGCCAGGTAGGACCTGTGCCCTCGGCCTGTGTTCCCGTGAGACCCTGTAGGCAGACCTAATTCCAGACCTGACCACATGCTGACTTGATCAGGCTCTCTTCGTCAGAGAGGTAGCATGAGCCGAGTAGGCTGTCAGGGGCCTAGCCATGGATTAGAGACTGATAACCTTACAGAGGAAGAATGGGTTAAAATCCTAGACTGATGGACAGCAGGAATCAGGGAACACAATGAGGGGACCAGGGTGTCCGTTTGTCCACAGATGTCTTTGTGCTAAATAGAAAAACACACCGCCTGTAGATGGAACTGTTAGAAAAAGTTGCTCTTTTTCCAGATGGTTACAACCTGAAGTAGGTTGATGTGGCTCCCAAAAAGATGCACCCAAGTCCTAACCCCTGATACCTGTGAATGCAACCTTAATTGGATTGAGGGTCTTGGTAATATAATTAAATTAAGGACCTTGAAATGAAATTATCCTGGGTTAACCAGGAATTAACTTAATTCCAATGACACATGTCCTTATAAGAAGAGGAGAAATACAGGGGTGACCCAAGGAGAAGGCCATATGATGATGAAGTCAGAGATTGGAGCTATGTAGCTACAAGCCTAGGGATGCCAAGGATTGCTGGCAGCCTCTAGAAGCCAGGAGAGAGGCATGAAGGGATTCTCCCCTAGAGCCTCCAGAGGGAACCAACCTTGCCGATACCCTGATTTCAGACTTCTGGGCTCCAGAACAACGAGAAAATAAATTTCTGTCATGTTCAGTCTCTTGGTTTGCAGTCGTTTGTTTCAGCAGCCCTAGAAAACGAGTGCACAACTTCAGGTAGGGGACACAGCTTTCTGGGAAGAAAGCAGGCTGGCTTTGAGCCCCTTCCTGCCCCTCAGCCTGATTTCTCTGAGCATGGCACAAGCACGAACTATGCAGCCATTTGCCAAAGCTCGGATGAAGACTGAGGAACCAGAGCCCGAATCCACAAAAAGAATTCAAGGGAGTTAGCACATGGCAGTGGTAAAAGAATGAGTTCTGGAAGCAGCTAGAAGCCTGGGATTCTAACAGTGTCACAAGTTAGTATGACTTTGAGCTTCATCTTCTCACCTGCAAATGGGGATGGGGAGGGAAACAGCATTTCCTGGTCCCTTGCTGGGAATCATTGTTCTTCTGGTTTCACTGAATGGCTGTTGGGATTGGATGACAAAGTGCAGTACTTGGTGTCCCGTCTTTTCTCAATATTGATTTCCTTTCCTCTTCCCACCTTGGGTGACTGGTGTTAGCACTGCAGGAAAAAAAAGGCTGCTTGGATCTGTGTTCCAAATTTGCTTCAGCTCAGGAAGGTTTGGGGCCTCTTGAGATGGCAGCCAGTGACATCTGCCCTTGGCTCCTTGGGCCTGTTGGAGAGGAGAGGGAGGGGAGCAACCAAGAACCACAGTTTCCCCGATGTGGCCACAATTTGAAATCTACTCTTCACCTTCATCGTGTGTGTAACACCATGTACATGCAAAAGTGATTGAAGACAAGCTCCTCGAGGAACACAATCACTTTATTTATTTACTTATTTATATTTTTATTTATTTATTTACTCAAATAATTATTTTAATTTTCTTTATTTTTAAAATATGAAATGTATTGTCAAATTGGTTTCCATACAACACCCAGTGCTCATCCCAACAGGTGCCCTCCTCAATACCCATCACCCACCTTCCCCTCCCTCCCACCCCCCATCAACCCTCAGTTTGTTCTCAGTTTTTAAGAGTCTCTTATGTTTTGGCTCTCTCCCTTTCTAACCTTTTTTTTTTTTTTTTTCTTCCCCTCCCCCATAGACTTCTGTTAAGTTTCTCAGGATCCACTTTAATGGCCTTTTTGATCTCGATCAAGTATTCAAGTGAGGAATGGGTTCTTTATTCCAGCGTGCCCACAATCGGATGTTGCCTTTGTCAAGCAAATGAATGACTTCATTTTCATTTAAAAAAGAAAACAAAGAACGATGGTCAATGTTAGCCTTGGGTTAGAGGAGAATAGATTGACACTTTTCTATCAAGGGGAGTCTGCCTGGCTATTCTGAGGCATAGGGACATTCCATATCTTCTAAATCTGAACAGAAGAGTTTGTTACAATACAATTTTAATATGCACTACTAAGAGGATTTCGATGGTTTATAGGCCGCTGAGAAACGTGTGTGAGCAAGAGGCACTGAAAAGTCTAATCAGGGTCCTTAGTGAGATGTCATTAGGTTATCCAGTGGCTGGGGTCTTGCTCTTCAGAGCAGGAGATTCCAACATCATGGCTTTTCTTATCTTTAGGTCAATATTTATTAATAAAGACATTGCAAATGAGTGGGATTTACTGAGCTGTCCCTGTGGTATGTGCCTGTCCTTGTGTGTGTGAGCAATTCACATAGAAAGCTGTCTCTGGAGGGCTCAGTTCTGCCCTCTGAACTGACAGAGGCGTATACGTTGGAACTATGGACTTGTGCGTCTAATGAAGCAGGGGTAATATAGCACTTTCTATGTTTTTATTTCCCCTCTCAGCATTCCCAGGGACTCTTAGGCAGAAATTCATTGCTTACAGGGTAGTTAAATAAAGATGCTAAAGGATTAGGTAAAACATTATCCATGTGTTGCCCCACAGTCGGTGCCAATATCTACCAACAGAAGAGAAGATTAATCTCAGAGCCTTTTGCTAAACAGCAAACTGATGCCCAGGTCACATCTCAGCATACTCCATGCAAGGGGGCTGTTTTATCTCCATCCAAGGTGGTATTGATAGACTTGTGGAATACATTTTCCTGGGCTCCAGAAGCTTGTCAGCCTTCCAGTGACATGGGTTTTTTTTGTTTTTTGTTTTTTGTTTTTTTTCAAATAATTCAGCTAGTCAGGTCCATCTGGAAACAGTTGTTTTGATGCTTTATGTCTTTCATGTGACCCCTAATAAAGGCTACAGAAAGAACATGGCTTGCAGAAAGATTGAGGTGTCCCAAAGTACTATTTAATGCCCTGCTGACATTCAAACAAATCAGCACCTTCTTTGCAAGTTTATGTGTTAGCACAAGGAGCCACAGAGGCTTGGAGTTATGGAATGTTTGCCCCAGAGGGTCTTAAAGCTCCTGAGCCCACCTTCAATTCAGGGAGACATATCCTTGTGGCTTTCCCTCTAGGTGGTCTCTAGCTGTGGTCTCTGCACACGCAGGGAGTGGGATGCTTACCGCTTCCCAAGGCACCCTGTTTCTTCTGCTAGGCCATAATAGCACAAGGAAAGTTCCTCTGTTGAGCTGGAATGTGCTTATGTAACATTTGGTCCTATTTCTGCTTTCTAAAGCAACAAAGAGTAAATCTCTTTCTCCATAATGGACTGTGTGGTCTAGACAAATGGACAGAGATATTGGATTTGACCCTGCTTTATTGCTTAACTAGCTGGGCAGTTTAGAATCCCTCAGAACCTTGGCTTCCTGGTATCTTCAGTGAAGATCGGAATCCCAGTCACATGGGCTAATATATTTTAACCCTCCACCACAGTGCCTAGCGTATCATGGATGCTTATTGAATGTTCCTTTGACTGTCTACTTCTCACCTCTTCAAACACTTGAAGGCTGCACATCTGTTTCCCTTTGGTTTTTATCTTTTCACAGCCACTAAACTGCAGATCAAAGGGGATGGAGTTAAAAGTGGGGGCTGAGGAGGGGAAGTGGGGGTGGGAAATATTTAAATCAATGTTTCCTGAAGTGTTGGCATTGACAGGTGGTGAGAAGGATTCTTTTCAGATAGCATGGATAATCATTCTACAATTTAAATTTAAATCTGCCTAAGTGATATATTTTCATAGTTTCCTTCTATTATGGCAGGTGATACTATTTTCCTTTGTATGATATTGATATAAAGTTTGCTTTAAACATTAAGTGTATTTAAGAATAAAGGTGAATCAAGTACAAAAAAGCTCTGATTATCTTTAAAATCAAATGAATTTCCAAATAAATAAAAATCTAGTTCAGAATTTCATTAGCTAGCCATTCAGAAAAGGTTACATACTGTGTGATTCTAACTTTCTGATATGCTGGAAAAGGCAAAGCTGTGGAGACAATAAAAAGATGGAGCACAGGGGATTTGTAGCGTACTGAAACTACTCTGTGTGATGCTACAATGACAGATGTAGGTCATTGTACGTTTGTCAAAACCCATGGAATGTACGAGACAATGAATCCTAACCTAAGCTATGGACTTCCATTAATAATAATGTATCAATACTGTAATAAGTGTACTACATACACTAATGCCAGATGGCAATAATAGAGGAAGGTGGGGGATGAGTACGAGTGAGGGAGTGTATGGAAACTTTATTTTCTGCTCAGGTTTTTTCTGAAAGCATAAAACTGCTAAAAAAAAAAAAAGTCTACTCATTAAAAAAACACATCTCATTACCTAGGCAAATTACCAGTCTGTTTTTTCACTACCATAGCTCCATTTGCCTCGGGATATTTCATGTCAAAAGCCAAATTAGTCACATTTCCCCCCAAAATGGTACAGCTACCTAGTTACCACCAACTGCCAGTCTCTGAGGTCCTTGGGCTCATTTCAAGTGGATACTGTGCTCCTATTACTCCTTAATTTACCACATTCAATTTATTACTAAATCTTGCCTATGAATTCCCCCCACCCTCTCCTCTTACTCTGCCTGGAATCTCAGACCTATTTGATTTATACAACTATTGCCATGGACTAGAAACTCTCATTACTCCAAGCCTGGGCTACTCTTGAGAGCTTCTTGGGTGGTCTTTTTATCTTTAATTTCTCCCCCATTCTCAGACCATTCACTAACATCTGTTAACATACTGTGCTAATGTCAATTTCATCCTATTTCCTCCTCTGCTTGAGAATTTATAAGTCTCTATTCCCAACCATCCAAATGGATAGAATGATCAAAAATATGGATATTGCATGTGCCCACCAGGTCAGGACAGGGAGCTGGGTGAAGATCAGCCACTAGCTGATCCAACAGAGACAGTTAATTAACAAGGACAATTATGAGTATTTATTGAGCACCTGTAGTGGATGATGGCGTGTGTGCCCAGGCGGAGGCTCTCATTCCCCTACCCAGTGCTGGGAGTGTTGGTGGCTGGCCGCTCTGAAATGAGTCCCTCTCTAGGAATTGCTCTCACCTGAATATAGCCACCTCCTAGGGGCAACCCATACCCAATGTCTGGCAGATGAAAGGGTAACACCCTACCTCTTTGCCTTGATGCAGGGCATTTCAAAAGGGCCATTGGAGTTCTAGAGCTCCCTATTGATTGGCTGCATGTGTGGTAACTGCATTGAACTAACACAACCCTACGAAGGTAGGCTCTTCTCCACTTCCTCACCACTCTTGCTCTCCTGTGCTCCATCCAGCAAACATCCTGCACTCAAACCTTCATCTTGGCATCTGCTTCGTGGGGATCTGCATCGATGACAACATCCAAGGTCAATTGGGCTCTAAGTCTGTGCTGTTCCATTGATGTACACTTAAAAAAAAGGATGAAAAGTAACTGACATTTTTTTAAATACCTTCTGGGTTTCAGGTGCTATATAGGATATTTTATTTATGGGACTTCTGATCTTTACATCAACCTTGTGACATAGGCCTGCTTTCCCGATGAGACTACTAAGAATGGAAGGATTTGGAACTGTGCAGATGTGGTCCAGTCAAAAAGGTCTTTGGACTTATGAAACTCTGGTGAGTGGTAGCAAGGAGACAGCATGACAGCTTAGCACACAAGTGACTTGGCGCTGAATTATCATTTACTTCTCCCCGCCCAGGGCCAAGTTTGGTGCCTGGAAATGGAGGCTAAGTGAGACTGGGTGGTTTTCCCATAAAACCAGCTCAAAGTTACTCCACTCCCAGGCCCATAGCACACACCCCCCACCCCCAACCTCTATTTGTACACATGAGCCCTCCATTTCCAGCCAGGTACTCTGCTTTCTATACCTTTTACTAAATGTAACCAGCCCAACACCTGCCTTTTGTCCATGCCTTGTGTTTTCTTCAGAAATACCCATTCATCAGCCCATGCCCATTAGATCCATTTCAGTTTGGTTAAAAATGTATCTCCTTCAGAAAGCCTTTCCTTTTTTTTTTTTATGATTGCTTCTTTTTTATTTTTTAATGTTTATTTATTTTTGAGAGAGATACAGAGTGCAAGTGGGGGAGGGGCAGAGAGAGAGGGAGACACAGAATCCAAAGCAGGCTCCAGGCTCTGAGCTGTCAGCACAGAACCCAATGTGGGGCTCGAACTCATGAACCATGAGATCATGACCTGAGCTGAAGTTGGATGCTTACCTGACTGAGCCACCCAAGCACCCACCAGAAAGCCTTTCCTAATGCTACCTCAGATAAAGAATTCACCTCTCCAAGGAACTTAAACCCTCAGTGTGGTTACAGCTGTTCTAGTCATATCTTAAGTCAGACCGTTAGTCAAAGGGTTCAGAAATCTTATTTGAATGAGGTTGAAGATTGAGTTGGGCTCTAATCTCACTTCCATTCTGAGAAAAGGCACAAGAGGCAAAATGTAACACTAAATTTGTCATGCTAAAATTCAGAGTTTTGGGATACTGGTTAAGAGAAGGCAGTTCCGGTTTCCTACGAATTCCCCTAAATCTGGACTCTGGGACCTAATACAGGTCTGGTTATCTCAGGAAATAGGAGCAGAGAAGAGCCCAGGTGCCGTTTGAGTTCTAGTAGGTCCAAAAGAGAGCAAGAGGCCAGACCAGTTCAATCTCACCAGTCAGGCAGAGAAGCCAGTGCAACGAGGAGGGGGATGGGATTTGAAATATTCCTTCAAAGCTATGTGTTCATGAAGAGGCTAGAGGAAGACTCCTCTCTCCTGTGGGCATATGAGGAATGGGACACTATGCCCTCCCATCCCCTCCCAAGCACTTAGGGTTTCTGATGAGATGGTAAGCTTCTGGAGGACAACATACCTCTTCTTTCACTTTTCTGTGCCATTTCCCAGAAGATTAGAAGTGTCTCAAGCTGGATATTACTGTGTCACTTGTCTGCCAATGCTCCTTAGAATAATAGACCCCACAATGCCTATTTTAACCAGCTTTGTTAAGCAGATGTACTCTTCTCTATTTATTACCATGTCTGTGGTGCCCATGTGATTTCTATGTGTTTTTCGGATGCCATTGGGCCTGGACTTTTCTGCCAGGTTGACTGGAATGTCTAGAACATTTTATCATCTGCAGCTGGGAAATCACTGAAGTGTCTGAGTATTTTCCTATGTGAGCGATTGTTATGTCAGCCAAGGCACAAGTAAGATTTTAAATAAGCCCAAACTGTTCCATGATGTAATTTAGGAGCGAGAATTGTGTCAAGATGGAAAAGTAAAGGTTTTTATTGTGATTACCCTGCTTGTCAGAGTTCTCTCCCCTCATCACTTCTGAGAAAGTCTTTATATGTCTTCTTATGTTTATGATATTATCAAGGGTCAAAAACATGTGAAGCAGAAACTTGTGGTTTCTGTTAGCCATTTGGGGCCCACTGTACATATAAATTCTGTGTCAAGACCCAGTGAGGATAGTTTGGTTATCTCTTGTCTGAATCCACTCATTAGGCTGGCATAAGGAATGCCAGGTAGAATATAAGGTGCCCGGTTGCATTTGAATTACAGATGAACAACAAATAGCTTTTTAGTATAACTGTGTCCCAATTTTTCCATGGGACATACTTACACTAAAAATCATGTTATTCATCTGAAATTCAAATATAAATGGGAATTCTGCATTTTTACTTGCTAAATTTGGCAACTATAGGCTGACAGGAACCTGGAGAAACCCCTTCCTCCCTCCAAGGAGAAAATTATGTCATGAGTAAAGCCTTTAGTCAGGGCAAGGGAGAAGGAGCATGTTTTTAGCATGACCAAGAAGGTCAAAATAATTCACATTGCCCCATTAAAATCTGTTCTGCCTTTGAAAAACAGAAACGATTTGGGCATATAGGCATAACCAATGGCCTGGGAATGAGACAGATGGCCTCATATGTGTACACTAGAATATCAGTCAGACAATGTAGACATTGGTTTGGCCATTGGTTGTGCTGGCATCATAGCCACATGCTGGGAAAGGTAAGAAGGATGAGGTTATGGGGAGTCAGCATGGTAGAGTTGGCTTGGTTGAAGGGATGGATGTCTGGTTGTCTAATATCTGGTATTCAGTTACAGGGCACTTGGCCTTGGTTTAGGCTGGTAATAAAATCCAATGAGATCCAAAGTGGCAGTCCAATCATAAGGGAAGGTCCTGATTCCTGAAGAGAGATGGTTGGTGAGACTTTGGGTAATAGTTAGGACCCTGTGGCAGTATTCTGGACAGACACTCAGATTAACGGAGCAGAATAGAGAACCCAGAAATGGACCCACGAATGTATGGCCAACTAATCTTTGACAAAGCAGGAAAGAATATCCAAAGGAATAAAGACAGTCTCTTCAGCAAGTGGTGGTGGGAAAACTGGACAGCGACATGCAGAAGAATGAACCTGGACCACTTTCTTACACCATACACAAAAATAAACTCAAAATGGATGAAAGACCTAAATGTAAGACATGAAGCCATCAAAATCCTCGAGGAGAAAACAGGCAAAAACCTCTTTGATATTGTCTGCAGCAACTTCTTACTCAACACGTCTCCGGAGGCAAGGGTAACAAAAGCAAAAATGAACTACTGGGACCTCATCAAAATAAAAAGCTTTTGCACAGTGAAGGAAACACTCAGCAAAACTAAAAGGCAACTGACAGAATGGGAGAAGATATTTGCAAATGACATATCAGATAAAGGGTTAGTATCCAAAATCTATAAAGAACTTATCAAACTCAATACCCAAAAAACAAATAATCCAATGAAGAAGTGGGCAAAAGACATGAATAGACACTTCTCCAAGGAAGACATCCAGATGGCCAACCGACACATGAAAAAATGCTCAACATTACTCATTATCAGGGAAATACAAATCAAAAGCACAATGAGATACCTTACACCTGTCAGAATGGCTAACATTAACAACTTAGGCAACAACAGATGTTGGCGAGGATGTGGAGAAAGAGGATCTCTTTTGCATTGTTGGTGGCAATGCAAGCTGGTGCAGCCACTCTGGAAAACAGTATGGAGGTTCCTCAAAAAACTAAATATAGAACTACCCTACAACCCAGAATTGCACTACTAGACATTTATCCACAGGATACAGGTGTGCTGTTTTGAAGGGACACATGCACCCCAATGTTTATAGCAGCACTATCAACAATAGTCAAAGGATGGAAAGAGCCCAAATGTCCCTTGATGGATGAATGGATAAAGAAACTGTTATATATACACACACACACACACACACACACACACACACACACACACACAATGGAGTATTACTCGGCAATCAAAAAGAATGAAATCTTGCCATTTGCAACTATGTGGATAGAACTGGAGGGTATTATGCTAAGTGAAATTAGTCAGAGAAAGACAAAAATCATATGACTTCACTCATGTGAGGACTTAAGAGACAAAAACAGATGAACATAAGGGAAGGGAAACAAAAATAATATAAAAACAGGGAGGGGGACAAAACAGAAGAGACTCATAAATGTGAAGAACAAACTGAGGTTTACTGGAGGGGTTGTGGGAGGGGGGATGGGCTAAATGGGTAAGGGGCATTAAGGAATCTACTCCTGAAATCATTGTTTCACTATATGCTAACTAATTTGGATGTAAATTTTTTAAAATTAAAAAAAAATAGTTAAGACCTTTGACCCAGTGGGGATCTGGGTCAAGCATGGCATGTGATGGTGGTGGCTAACGAAGGGGATGTTAATGACGACAACAGCTTGAGGCTTTGGACTCCTGGGCTTCTCCCAATACTGGAAAGACCCTTACAGGGTAGCCTGTTTGATTCTGGGTCTATCTCAGGAGTGACGGTGAGGCAGCTTATGTCCTGCCTGCTTGGTCAGGCTGGCCAGGGTCCAGGCGGTGCTAGGCCCATGAGACCAACAGAAGAGCCAAGATCTGAATAGCTCAGGAGAGACTAAGGTAACAGCCATAGAATTACCTCATTTGTGTCAGGAATGTGTGTGGGGTAGAGAACAGCCATGTTCCAGACACCATTTGAAGAAACAGCAAAAACAGTTGGGGATGCACAACTGACTGAAACAGAAAAGTACAGGCCAAAAAGGCAGATGAGTCATCATATAAAGATAGCAGGAGAAGCCATAAAGGTCTTCATCCTTTGAAAAACAGAAACAATTATAAAAAGGTGGGAATAAGCTTTTGTAGGTTGTGTGTGATCTCTGGCTAGGCTCCCACACTCAGCAGGAACCTGTCCTAAAAAGGTTTTCACTGAGGGCAGCTTGCAGGTTGAACAGCCTGAGCCCTCAGGAGAGAAGCACAAGTTTCCATTAGGTCTGATGTCTCGATTGATTAATTGCATTGAATGCCTTGTATGAAGTCATAGAAATAAATTCAGGTGGACTGGGGGCACCGAAGCTAACAACAAAAGAGAGTTTGAGGGAAGTGAATGAGAGATTAAATGAGGAAAGTAAGGAGATAAAAGGAAAGACATGGAAAGAGAGAAAGAGGCCACCCAGACATGTAGGTACTGTGGACCCTTAGATCCCCTGCTTTGTGCACCTTAAGCAAATAACCTAAACACTATTCTCTGCTAGACATTACTACCTTATCTTCTAAGTTTATTTCCTTGTTTTGAGAGAGAGAGAGAGAGAGAGAGAGAGAGAGCGAGCATGCATGAGTGGAGATGGGCGTGGAGGGGGGTGGTGGGGAGAGAGAATCCCAAGCAGTCTCCCCACTTTCAGCATGGAGCCTGGTGTGGGGCTCAAACTCACAAACCATGAGATCATGACCTGAGCTGAAATCGAGAGTTGGATACTTAACCAACTGAGCCACCCAGATGCCTCTAGACATTATTACCTTATTTTAAAATTTAAGTTATTTTTAATTTTTTAAAGTTTTTTTTTTTTAATTTGAGTATAGTTGACACTCAATATTACATTAGTTTCGGGTATACCACATAGTGATTTGACAAGTTTATACACTGTGCTATGGTCACCACAAGCAAAGCTACCATCTGTCCCATTACATCACTATTATAATATCATTGACTGTATTCTTTATGCTCTGCCTTTTTTTTCCCCCTGTGACTTACTCATGCTGTAATGGGAAGCCTATATCTCCTATTCCCCTCTACCCATTTTGCCCAAATCCCCAGCCTCCTTCCCTCTGGCAACCATTAGTTTGTTCTCTGTACTTACAGATCTGATTCTGCTTTTTGTTTTGGTACAAAAATGCTTGCAATGCTGTTACCAGCTTCTATGAGGCATTCCTTACTCATGTTGTTTTCTACTGAGTTGATTTATATTAAACTGTTGAAAAGTTCACTGTCTGGATGTGGATGCTGTTGGCCCTGAGTACTTCTTAGTGTAACTTCTAAATGTACTTCTAAGTGCCCAAGTTTTTAGCAACTGAGGAATATTCTCCTAGGGTCCATGTTTTCCTTTTCCCAGAAGCCTGAACTTTCCTACCCAAGGCTTTGTTATCAATGTGTGGTCCCTGTTAAAATGGTGTTTCCTCTCACTTACTTGATTTTTGTGTTTACCACATCTCTATATACATCCTTAAATGTAAAATAAACTATTTTAAGATGATTTTTTTTGCACTTCTAGAGATGAAACAGGCAGAAATGCATAGTCCTATTAAGGAAAAAATGTATGAACTGGGGTAAAATAAAAAAGCATTCATTTTCTGAATTCAAGGCCAAACTCTGGAGTTTAATCATCTCATAAAAATAAACCATTTGAAAATTACTTGATTCATCACCGATTCAGTCTGGAAATTAGATATCAAGGAACAAAGACAATAAAATTCTGTTAGCATGAAAAGTCCGAAGCATGTTTTATATAAGTGTGAAGTATTTAGGATAAGATAGTCACTGTGCGTTCACTCTAAAGAAAAGTTTAGTTTTTGGACAAGTCTCCAGTGGGTCAGCAAGGTGTAATGTTGGGAGCACACAGGACCAGGAATCTTCTGGATTCTCGGTATAATCCAAGACAAGTAATTTAACATCAGATCTTGATGTGTTTGCCTATATATGAGAGATAGTTAATGCTGTGGTCTGAATGTGTCTGCCCCTAATTCATAAGTTAAAACCTAACCTTAAGGTGATAGTATTAGAAGTCAGGACCTTTGGGAGGCCATTAGGTTATGCAAGCAGAGCCCCGATGAATGGGATTATAAAAGCGGCCAGAGAAAGCTTCCTCATCCCTTCAGCCTTGTGAAGTCACAGGGGGAAGACAACCATCTTGAGAAAGTGGGACCTCACCAGACACCAAAACTGCTGGCACCTTGATTTTGGACATCTCAGCCTCCAGAACTGTGGGCAATAAACCTCTGCTGTTGATAAGCTACCCATTCTATGGCTTTTTTTTTTTTTTTTTTTTTTTTTTTTTTTTTTTTAGAGCAGCCCAATCAGACTAAGAGAGGTAATTAAGGTCTTTTCTAAATTCTAGACTCCACAACAAAATCCATCAAATTCCCTTAATGCAAAAGTATTTGCATATTATCTGATGATTCACTTGGCATTTAGGATCTTGCTGTGGATGAGAGCCCAATGTGAGTATTAGCTATGGTATTGATGAAATGTGTGAGAATTAATGAGATTTTGAGGACTGAAGGCAAGATCAATGTTTTTGAACCCTCTTAATGATGTGGCATATATAGAAAACAGGTTAACAGCTGAGGATGCTTAAGCCTAAGGCACCTGGCTTATATTGTGGTTAGCTTCCCTAGGTTCTTCCCAGATGCTCCACATGCTGAAAAGATTGTAATCTTCAGCATCAACCTATAACCTAGTTGTGGCATACCTTCGCACATTGGTCAGGGAGCTCTGGACTAGAACTTAGAACCAGAACTACTGTAGAATGCAGAATGATGGTTTACACAATAAGCATGATACTACTAAAACTAATACTCTTTCTTTTTATTCTTTAATTCTTCAGGGAAAATTCCAGAATGAATGAGAATGAACAGATTTGAAAGGGACAAGATAATAAATTTAGTTGGGGACATACTGATTTCAGGGCATCTCTGAGATATCTGAGTGCAGTTGTTGAGATGCTAGGTAGATACCCACATCTGGAAGTTGATGGAAATCTGGGCTGGAGAATGTTCTGGAAGTCATGCATGTATCAATGAGATTTGAAACCATGGGTGAGATTTCTCTGAGAGACTGAGCAGAAGCCAAGGGATAGGTTCAAGAGAACACTAATATTTTAGGAGTTGTTAAAGAGAAGGAGCCAGCAAAGGGTATAGGGCTCATTTGGAGCCATTTACAAAGTGATTTAGTGTTATTTCATAAGTGAAAAACAAGATACATTGATATCCATGTGTAGATATGATTTAAGTTATATAATGTCATACATAAATATAGGCAAGGGCACATGTGTACAGTGGACTTGTTCATTCCATTCATTCATTCACAGTAAGTGCATTCTTTCTTTCAACCAATGTTTACTGAGTACCTACTATGTGCCTGAAATTATTCTAACCATTCAGGGTACAACAGTGAGCAAAATAGTTCAAGTCCCTTTCCTGGGGGAGTTTTATTGTGGCAAACACACACCATACACACACACACACACACACGCACGCACGCACACATACACACCACCCCACACCACCACACTACCGCACTAAATACTTCAGAGCCTACTTCCCAAGAGGTAGAGCAGAATGTAGACAGGCCTGTGTTTTTACTGGGCCAAGATCCTTTATCCTTCTAAAGGATTGCCTGTCATCACCACCCACATATTGCTTTGGCCCTATTGTTATGTTTGTCTTTTTTTTTTTTTTTTTTTTTTTTCACTTAAAAGGTTAACTGGATAGTTGAATTACAGGATTCTAGCCAAAGTATGCTTCCCTTAAAGGAGTTCCCAGCTAATCAGTAAGCTGAGCTGGTTTGGCATCTGTCTTACATTACCAAGGAGCTGGGCATCTGCAGGCTGAGCTCATACTGGGGAGGCATCAGCAGGACCTTGATCTGCCTTCATGCTGTCACTGCCGAATGACAGGAGAGCAACACAGGGCATGGTTCAAATCTGAGATGGCAGGTTCTGAGGACAAAGCCTGCAGGGATCATTTTTTATTGGAAACTCTTTCATTTTAATCCTATATTCTAACTCTGGGTCTTCCAGCTCCAAAAAGTGAAGGCAAATCTATATTTTTTCACTTTATTGTTTTTCCCAGATTATGATTATTATCATTGTTGTTGTTGTTGTTAAATTTTTCTCAGATAATTAAGAGGTCAGAGATTTTCTCCATTTTGGGGACAGTATGTTCTGGGCCCCATTAGCTGATAAACCAACTCTACCTCTAGAATTTTCTATTTCTCTTAATGGCACCATCCAATGATGTTTCTAATCTCTCTGGTTTTTTAAGGCAATTTTGCATCCAGAGGCACCTGGGTGGTTCAGTTGGTTAAGTGTCCAACTTCAGGTCATGATCTCAAGGTTCATGAGTTCGAGTCCCACATTGGGCTCACTGCTGTTAACGCAGAGCACACTTCAGATCATCTGCCTTTCTCTATTTCTGCCCCTCCCCTGCTTGCTCTCTCTTCTTCTCTCTCTCTCTCTCTCCTCTCTCTGAAAACAAAAAAGTAGTTTTTCATCCAGGAAGCTTTTCTTCCCTTGTATTTTTTCTCCATTGTCTGGTTGAGACATATTTGAAAGCCTGTATGGTACTGGAGATGGGAAGGGGATAATTTTTATGGGTGAGAAAATACTCTATTATGCCTAAAGTGTTGGCTGTCCAGGTCATTTTTATTAATGAACTTATCGTATCTAATTACTTATATATGAAGTCATACTTATATATGAAGTCAGTTTCTTAAAATACTATCTGTATAAGCATTCTTTGGTCAATAACTTTCAATGTATCTCTATCATGGTTGGAATCCAAATGCATAAGCTTACTCTTTGAACCACTGATTAACACTTTTAGGAATTTATCTTACAAGTACAGTCACACAAATGCAAAATGACCTATTTGCAAAATTACTTATTATAGCATTACATGTAGTAACAAATGATAGGAAGTGACTTAAATATCATTTAATCAGGGATACATTAAATAAATTATGATTCATACATACAATGGATTACCATTCAGGTAGAAAAAAAGAAAATTCTTCATACACAGATAGTAACGATCTCTGAATTATATTGTAAAATGATAAAAGCTAACATTTAAAAGAAGAATACACATGCATACATATACACATGCACATATTTTCTTCCATATCTGGGAAGCACACTTAAGAAACATCAATTGCATCTGGAGCGGGGACTGGGTGACAGGAGATAGTCATACTGCCAGGCGTAAATTCCAATTCCACCCCACCCACATCTTCTGGGATCTCAGTGCAAAGCAACGTGCCTCCTACCATGGGCTCTCTCTCAATTTAGCCTTTCCTCAGTTTTTGGATTCCCTGAGTCATGGTGACATTTGTAATGACAACATCCTTTCTACCTCTCTCTCCCTCAAGTCATCAGGTTCTGACTTAAAGGACACAAATGAGGTATATAGCAAAACTTGTGTTGTAGGGGCTCACCCCACCAATCTAAATACCTGTCCACTGCAGCTCTGGGAGTGAACTCACCTGTCCCCAGAAACAAATGCCAGCACCGGAACCCCCATGACCAGAGGCCAATGCCACCTTTCTCTTTTCGCTCTGGGATGCTATGCATGTGGAGGGCTGTTTCTCCTGCAAGGTGGAGCTCCTTAGTCCCCAGAAAGGAATCCCTGTCTTCTCTAATTAGATCTCTGCAGCTTCCAGGCAAGATGTTGCTCAGCAGGTCTGAAGGTGTATTTGTGGTTCGACGTCCTTTTGAAACCTGCCTTGATCCATAAATGAGTTCCCTTTCCAGGTAACGCCATATCCTCTGACTATGAGATGTTGGTTAGTGCGTGTTCAGTCTTCATTGTGCACTAATTTCATAAGGTCTGGGTCCCAGAGGCCTTTCCTAGTGCAGAAATTTTGTGCTCTTCACATGTGATTTTGCCAGGAAAATGGCAAAACTCTATCTACATATTCTCTTTGTCCACCAAAAACAATACGAGATATAATGTGATACTGGAATGATAATAATAGTATAGTGATAGCTAACAAATATTTGACTACTCACTCTGTGCCATGCACTAGGCCAAGCACTCAACTTGCATTAATCCTTATAACCTTCACAGTAGCTCTATGTAGTAGCTACTATCAGCATCCATATTTTAGAGATAGAGCAATTGAGACCAACACAGGTCAAGTCTCTTGCCCAAGGTCGCACAACTGCTAAGTGAAGAAGCTGAAATTTGAACCCGCGTAATCTGTTCCGAGCCCTTAAACACTTCGCACTCTGTACCAAGTGTAGCTTGCAAGCTGTTATAATACATCCATCTTCATGGAATGGCTTTTTGGCCTCCATCAAAGATTTCCCTCTTTAGGGCCACACTCTCTTTCAACTTAACGTCCTAGATTTCACATAGCTAGCAAGGGAAAGGATAAGGGTTTGAAATCAGGCAGTCTGGGTCCCAAGTCCAGGCACCTGATCATTATGCTAGACTAGGCAGAGACTCACTCTGGAGTGAGACTGGTATGGTGGACAATTTGTTACTAGTAAGAATCTTGCCCCATACCCCAATGTTGAGCTTAAGTGAACTATGCTGTTCATGGAACGTAACATATTTCCTGCTGAGAACTTTGGTGTCAGAAAGGCTTGCTTTAACTCCTCCTGCAAAAGCCCACACCTGACAGAGACCCATACAGACCACACCAGTCCTCACAAGGAAGAGTAGCAGCAATAGCAAGCACTGTGATTCTCCCACAGAGGTTTGTTGATGCCTCTTTTCCTATGGTTTCATCCCTACAAAACATGGCCTGGTCAGTGACCTCATACTGGACCCATCCATAACACCCCTTTTCTTAAGGTGTGTGTGGGGGCATCTTATCCTTGACCCTAGACCCTTTTGTGGAGGGGAAGAGAAGGAGTGGGGTGAAAGAGATAACAGAAATTTCAAGCTCTTTCAATGCTCACCTACAGGTCCACTTCCTGCAACCATGCCTACCCACTCAGCCTTAGTGATCTCCTTGCCTGAATTCCTGTGAATCTAATTGTGATTGCCCATAGCGCTGTCCAGAGCCAACCTGTGTGGCCACTTTCTGTGACACATGGGGGATCTTGCTGTGCCCCCAAGCAACTCCATACATTTATGCCTTCAACAATATTTATTGAACATCACCTTGCTACCATGTCACCAGGTAGCAAAAAGAGGATCAAGACCCATTCCTGCTCTGAGGAACTCATGGACCAATAGAACAACAATTACATTTCAGTGAAGAAGTCATAACTGAGGTCAGTGGGCCATGGAAAGGACTCTTAATAGGGGATCACGGAAAGCTGCCGAGAGTAGACTGAACTTGACATGAGTCATGAGGATATAAAAGGAGCTTTTTGGGTGACAAATGGAAAAAGGGCAAGGGAAAGAGGTATTCAACAGGAAGGCATGTAGAAGAATTGCAACTAATTCAGTACAGCTGAAGTGCACGGCACCTGTAAAGAAGCAGAGGAGATAGGGTGGGTCCAGAGGCATGAGCTAAAACAAAGTTCAATTTAGGTTTCTTAATGGCAGGGATTCTTGTCTGTTTATTAATGTGCCTCTGGTGCTCCATAGCACCTGGCATAGCAGAGGTGCTCAACACGTATTTGTTGTATATGAAAAAAAAAAAAAAAAAAAAAAAAGAATGTATGTCAGATCCAGAAATGCGAACTTTGTCCTGAAAGATTGAAAGATTTTGGGCTTATGAGTGACATGATTAGACGTTCATTTTGAATAAATAAAAGGGCTCAAAACAAACATACAAACACCATCCATTTACACATCTATGGATGGATAAAATAATAAACATTTTATCTGTGGATAAAATAATAGCAATACAAATCTAAAATGCTAAGTAAAGTAAGAATGTGCAAGACATTCGGTAAGAAAACTGTAAAGCTTAATAGAAAAGTAAAAAGAAGACTTGACTAAATAAAGAGAAACACCATGTTCCCGGGCAGGAAGACTCATCTTGTAAAGATGTCATGCTTCCCTAAAACAATATATAAATTTAATAAAGTTTCAGTTAAAAATCCTAGTGGGATTTTGTGGTACTTGACAAATAGCTCTTAAAATTTGTTTGTATGTATAAATGAATGAGGACAGCCAAGAAAAATGTGAAAAACCAAGAAAAATGAGAAAGGAGCTTGCTTCACCAGATCAAAAGGCACCATATAAATCCATGGTAATTGTGGGAGAGAGCCAAAGCATAAGAGACTGTTGAGAACTGAGAGCAAACTGAGGGTTGATGGGGGGTGGGAGGGAGGAGAGGGTGGGTGATGGGTATTGAGGAGGGCACCTTTTGGGATGAGCACTGGGTGTTGTATGGAAACCAATTTGACAATAAATTTCATATATAAATTAAAAAAATAAATAAATAAAATTTTTAACATTATAAACATTTAAAAAAAATAAATAACTGAAATCATAAAAAAAAAAAATAAATCCATGGTAATTAAAACACTATGGCACTAGAGCAAGAACACACAGAAGAATGGAACAGATAGACTGTCCAGTGCCAGGCTCATGTGTGTACGTGTAGTTAGCATCTAGCGAGAGCTAACGTTTATTGAGTACTTACTACGTGGTTGGCACTGTTCTAAGCATTTTGTATTACTCATTGAATTTTCACAGAACTCTGTGAAGGAGGTCCTATTGTTATCCCCAGGTTAGAAATAACAAAGCACAAGGAGATTATGCTACCTGCAAGCTAGTGAGTGGTATCCAGGCTTTCAAACTCAAAAGCCTTCATTTGCAGTCACAATGAAATGATCTTTCTGCAGGTGAAAAACCACAGGAATTAAAAAAAAAAGAGATCAACAAAATTTAAATTAATAAATGGAAAAAAATAATGTTAAGAGGAAAATGAAAACTAGGATAATATTTGCAAAACATGTGATAGCAAAGGGTTGCTATCCTTAATATATAATGATATATATTGGGACACATAATATATAATCCTACTATATCGACTATTATAATTACTATATTACTATATAATATATACAAATCAATAAAGTATGAATATCTAAATAGAAAAAGTAAGGAATCCATACTAACAGACCAGTTGAGAGAAGAAGAAATACAAATGGCCAATAAACATATAAGATGCTAAGTTTCAATAACAAAGAAATAAAAATTAAAATGAGATATCACTTTTTTCCCTATCAGAAGAGCAAAGAGTACAAGGATTTATAAATGCCTAAGGTTCCTTAGAACATGTTAGAGGGAACAGTGTTAATTCCAAACCGTATTGCCTTGGAGCCTGAGGTAAAAGATAATCAGTAGCACTGATTCTGCCTTTAGGTAAAACTCTCTTATTTTGTTCATCATGACTTCTGGGCATTCATTTTGATTTTTAAAATATTACGTTAAAATATTATTTGTCTTGATTACTGGGTTTTTTTAAATACCTCCTTAAATTTTGAGCCCAAGGTGAAGTATCTTACTCATCTCGTCCCAGTCCCAATCCTGAGTGGAAAAATAGATCATTACTACCTTTGTGAATTGCTTACAAGTATAAATCAACCTATTAGATGTGGTTAGCCACTAAATATAGCAATTCTTTCTCCAGGAATTTTACCTAAGCATATGACTAGGAAAGTACACAGCAATATATGTACAGGGATGCTTCTTACAGCACAATTCAGAAGAAAACAATTGTAAATAATCTAACAGATCATCAGTAGGGGGTTGGTTAAATAAAGCATGGTTTATCTGTGCACTGGGCTGCTGTGCAGCCACTAAAAATGATGCCATAGAGGTGTGCATAAAGGAAAAGATCCATATTGTATTAAGGCTTAATAATGTATGTGTCTACAATAATCCCAATTATACAACACACATACTCACAACTCCAAAAAAGTCTCAAAAAGTAATGTCTTTATTGGAGTCATATGAAAATTAGCCAAAGGAAATATTTATACCTCACAAAATCTCACTTATTATAGCAGCTACTCTAAAACTCTTGACTGTCTCTCAATTCTTTTTGCCAGCTCACCTCCCCATAATTCTCTGACATATTCTATTTTCCCTGCGGTAGTAGATAGTGCCTTAATTATGCCAGCAATTAATCTACTGCATTCCCCAGACCCCCAGCTCTTCAATTCTGTAGCTCTACCTGTCATCCAGGGGCCTGGTACCCGCAGCACATTAGCCTTCTTCCTGAGAAGGCAGGTGTAATAGATGTTTGTTTTTGTTTGGGGAACTCCCCCAGCTTATGAGTTTGCTCCCCTCTATAGAAGCCAGATTCTTGCTATTCCAGCCTGTCTTGCAGCCAGAGCACAGACATGTGACCTGGCTGAATCACAGTGAGCTGTCCTTGCCTACAGTAGCCAATCTGGTGATGGTAGCAAGCAGACCCATCCAGTGTCTGTAAGTGGCCATGGCAGGGGTCCATGTGGTGGCATCCAGTGCCCGGCATCTGTGGAGTCAGCGGGGCAGGCTGCTTTAGTGAGTCCAGCAGTGGGACTGTGGTGTCTCCTCCAGACCAGCTCTGTAGTGTGACTATGCCTTGGTTCTGGCCATAGAGTCTCCAAGCCTGGTTTTCTGGCCTTCCAGGGACTCTGTCAATGACCTAATATCCTTTAATAAATCCCTTTTCTGCTTAAATTAGCATTATTTGCAACTAAGAATCCTGATTCATACATAATTATTTTTGGTGCTGCCATATATACATGCTATGGAGGGGTTTGATTTCAACGTTCATTATTCCACACCTTAGGTGGCCCCCCCCCCCCCCAGAGCAAGCTTATAGGTTAAGTCAAGTGAGGTTTTGGGCAGCTTTATTCCTCTAGAGCTGTCTAGTCCAATGTGGTAGCTACCAGGCATATGTGGCTAGTTAAATTTAATTAAAAGTAAATAAAATAAAAAATTCCACTCCTCAGTAACACTAGCCACATCCCAAGTGTTTGATAGCCACGTGTGGCTTTTAGGTACTGCACTGAGCAGTGAGATTTAGAGCCTTTCCATCATCACAGACAGTTTCTTATTGGACAGCACAATCTAGAAGTTTCTTGAGATTTCACCCGCCCACCTCACTGAACCATCGCAGAGAGTAAAAGACCACTTTGGAGTATATTCATCGCAGCCTAGACATTTTATGTTAACAGATGAGTAATCTTGCTAACCAGACAGGGTATGTTTTATTTGCAATGTTTAAGTCGTTCTTGCTTGCTTGCTCTGTGCCTTCCAACCCCCCTTTTTCCTCTCCCTTTCTTTGCCAGACCCATGCTGGTGAACATGTTCAAGTTATTTGGGCATATGCTGTAAGTCTCCTATGAAAGTATTTGTCCTGTCAACTTCACAGGGTTGCTATGAGCATAAGAATATAATTCAGTAGGAGATTTCATGTTTATGACTGATCTGGAATGAGCCCTGAGATGAGATGATCCTACAGTTTTAATCATTTGACTCTGAGCAAATCACTCAACTTTTCCCAGATTCCAGTTTCCTCACCAGTCAACTGAAGAAGTTGATTGAGATCATTTTTAAGGTTTCTTCCATTATCAACATTCAAAAATTATATGATCCCATATCTAATCCCAGAGACTTTATTTATTGTCTCTTCAAGGGAGCTGAGAATAGAGTTCTGGGGCTGGTGGACAGTGGTCAGGGAGGTAGAGCTGATAATCTAGAATGAGTCTTTATTCAAGATTTGATGTGTAATAGCCATTTTTCTGGTGGCAAGGCTTGGGGTGCAAAAGGAAGAATAACAAAGCAACAGGATTGAACCACAACCTCTTTTTCAAATGGTTGTATTTGTACTGCTCTGTGGTTAATGTTTAAGCATTCAGAAGCAACTTGCAAATAAGTGAAGTTTGAAATCTACACTTTCCCTTTCAGTGGCCCAGCTTTATGGTTGTCAACTCATTCCTTGATGTGGGAACACGGTCTACCCCAAAGCACTATGTATTCTTTTAAAAAAATTCAAGCACATATTTCAAAGTTACCCCTTTAGGTCAGCCACCTGGTCCATCCCAGCCAAAGACTACGTGAGCCCCTGTAAAGGGTTTTCTATCCAGGAATTCAAATGTGCACAGAGTATCAACCTGTCTCTGTTGAGTCTCTTGCTCCCACAGCCTTTATTACCAGATTAAAATGTTAGGCCAAAGCTTCTTGAGAAACAAGGGTATTATTCTAAGTGAGAGAGTATTAAGCTCTTGCGGATTTGGTAGTTTGTAATATCTTTAGAACTCTCTAACAGGAAAAATGGATGTTCTTCATTGTTAATAGGGAACTGTGTTTTGATAACAACATTCATTGTCATACCATTCATTAAGCAATTTCTTTGTGTGAAATACTTTATTGATATCCCCATTTTACAAATATGGACACAGGCACAGAGAGGTTTAGTGACTTCTCTTGCCTTATAGTTCATCATTCATCAATCGCTTTCAGAGGATTTGAAACTTACAGCTGTCACAACCATCTTGCTACCACATGCAGATGGAAAATGATCACAGCCTACAGAAAGAAGAGGTGGAAGAAGCTGAGAACAGTCTTGTCCCAAAGGCAGCAATTGAGCCCTAAAGTCACTTGTGCCCAAGGCAAGTCTACCTCTATGCTTTGAAGTGTTGAGGGGTCAAAGTTTTCGGGGTCAGTTTTTCTTTCGCTTGTACCTTCAAAAATCCTACTTGATAGAGACTTGTTTTAATTAGTGTTACCAATGCAAAGATATATAATCTTATCCAAGGGATAAGTTTTAACTCAAGAATATACAGAAAAATAATTCAACGATCTTTTCCTGGTAAGGTGAAGACCTCTAAGAGCTGGCTGAATGTAGTGACTCGCGTGTTAGGCCCATCCCCCTTTCCTCATTCTGGAACCTAAGCCCTAGACTGTAGTGGAGAAATAATTTAATGTGGCATTTTGCTGAAATATCCTGTAGATATTTTAGGTATTTGCACAGGGAATTTTTTGACCTTTGAATAATATATGTGCCCAGAAAGGTCTTGGGATATTTTAACATGTTGAACTGAGATAGCCCTAAAGGGGTTTATTTTGGTCTCTGTTGGCTGCTTCTTTTTTTTTTTTTTTAAATCCTGTTGGAATTTTTTAGTTTCTATGAGGACGCTTTCAAGATTTTTTTTTTTACTGCAATATATTTCATGCTATTGGATTGTCCTTGTATCAAAAGTAACAGGCATCCAGTTGATAAACGTTCCAGAAGGAGGCTCCATTAATGCTCTATGCACATTACTGCTGACCTGAGGTGGCCACCTGGACCCCCAGCAGGCACCTCCAACTTAATGTGTCCCAGAGTAGGTGCTGGGTACTTCGAATGGACACATACCTTTCCAATATTTCAAACTGGGGCTTAATTCTTTGAAAATGTTAAGTACAGGTGATCACCAGCATGAACAGGCCAGTATAGCTACAGGCGTCAGGAAGACTGGATCTCCTCCACAGCTGGTTTTTGATTGAGGAGATGAATATGATCAAATCTACTGCATCAGCCCTTTACCAAAGGAGACAGAAAGTGATTCTGTTCTTAGGGCCATAGGATAGACCTCAGCTTAAACTGGGGTCAGTTAAAAGTGCCTGCATTTTGGCTATTCTGCCAAAAACATGAGGAGACAGTTTCACTCAGAATGCAAGGTAGTCCTCTGGGGCTAGAGCTTGGGCATCTTTGGAGGACCTGTTAACCTTTCTGTGCAATTGAAGTACCAGAAAATACATTTCTGCACCTAAGCACCTTTTGTTTCCTAAAAAGGGGAACTTTATGGTGGAAGTTTGTGGGGAAGAATGCTATGATTTTGTCTTAAGGTTATATTAAGCCTGATTTTCTTCCAAACTAATGAAAGTGCATGAATTCCCCCTGTCTTGCTCACTGCTGAGTTCCTAGAGTCTATCAGTGTTTGCATATAGCAGGCATCCAAAAATTAGCTCTTGAATGAAGAAATACACTAAAGTGGTGAACAAATGCCTTGAAGAGGCAAAAACCACCTTGCTGAGGAGATTTTGGAGCTGAGTAGCAAAGAATGACTGGGGGGTCTTAGCTAAAGAAGGGAGAAGGGATGGGGGAAAGGAATTACAATCAAAGGGAACAGCCTGCACAAAGGATTGGAGGTATAGATGTCAAGCACCTAATAATTCGTAGCAGGAATCCATGAGTAAAATCTTGCATAAGGTAATAAATGACAGACTTTCATAAAGTGCAAATAAAATCCCAATTCATAAATGTCCTGCTGTGGACATTGGCCAGAAGTTGGACTTGAGATACAACATACGCATTCTATTAGGCCAATTACCTTTGTGAGGTGATGAACCATTTCTAGAAGTTGGCAGGTTCCTCCCTGCTGGTTTTATAAGGCTATTGCATAATGTCGACCTATTCTAGAATGTTGCCTGGGGCTGCATCACCAGGAGTACTCGTGAATCAAAGACTGGTCAGGAAAATACACTAACCTTCTGTGTTTGATAAAGTGGGAAATTCTTCTACAGTTGGTCTTTGGCAAACTGCCATGTTTTTGTCAATAGCGTACTCCTGAGAGTACGAATTTGGCTTAAGAAATCTAAGACAATTTTTAGTAATTATATCTTTATTTTTTATTTTTTTAAACAATGATAATTTTTCTTTTCTTTAAAAAATTTTTAAAATGTTTAGTTTTGAGAGAGAGAGAAAGAGACAGAATGTGAGTGGGGAGTGGCAAAGACAGAGGGAGGCACAGATTCTGAGGCAGGCTCCAGGCTCTAAGCTGTCAGTGTCGGGGCTCAAACTCAGGAATGGTGAGATCATGACCTGAGCTAAAGTCAGATGCTTAACTGACTGAGCCACCCAGGCATCCCAGAAATCATTATATCTTTAAACACTATCATTGCCTTTTCAGAGAGTTTGTAGATACATACAGAGTCCTTTAGGAACAATAATCACCCTTTTCTATCCTCATTGGATGCTTCACAAAAGAAAATGGGGGACTCATTCATTTCCAAAGATCAGGCCACTGGGCTCATTAGATTATACACCCTACCTATGTAAGGGTGGGGAGGTCGGTGATCTTTCTAACCAACCACATACCTTAAATAGTAGTCATTTACCCAGGGGGAGGAAGAAGTGTAACATTCTGGATGCAAACCATCTGGTACAGATTTAGATCGCTATCCCGAGATGCTTGCCTATGATTTCCTATTAGGGACCATCGAATGCTAACCAACCTTTCTGGAATGTGGATTTTTATTAGGTACTGCAGATGATAACCAACCACACCCAGAGTGTATATTAAAGTTAACTTATATATACATATACATACAGACATACACTGTCTATGCTGAATTATTTTAAAGTAATTATAGAGGAATTGGTGTATTAATTCCTGATTTTTTCCCCCTAATGGTCTCATCTGTGCCTCTACTGCTAATGAATAATGGAGTTAATAAGGATGCATCAATGAACCAGCTTATATTGGACGTTTCCTCTCATTTCTGTGTCAAATAATGTTCTCAAACATCTTGGAGTAGCTTAGTTTTTAGCAAATCTAACCTTTATCCTTTCCTTCCCATTTTCTGCCTCTCTTAAAAATAAAGAAAAAAAGGGATTCATGGCCCTAATACAAGTACTTTTTTGTATTCAGTAGAAAGAATGGTGGACTGAATTTTTAAATTAAAGTGAAATTATAAATTAGGAAATTCTTACCTTTGCATTATTGGACTGCCTAATTATCCTTTATCATGGTGGACCTCAGGTGCAAGTTATGTTACATTTATTACTAATGGTAACTACATATTGGAGATTGTGAAAAATTGTTATGATACAAGGTTTAATCATGTTGTATTCTTACATGTATTCCAAAGAGAGTTAAAGTTGGAGTTAACACTTGGGGTCAGCACGTATGCACATTCACAGGTGTAATGTGCATCAGGAGAGAAGACAAAGATCTCTGTCTTGTTTTGGCCTGAGGTGTCAAGGTATAATCTGACCTTAGGTTTGATTCTTGTTCCAGCCTTAGGGCTGGATGGGGACTGAGGACGGTGCTGCAAATGATATCCTGGGCAGATGTCCAGCCAGGTCTATGATTTGGGAAGCCCAGTACCTTAGTGCCTTCAGCAAGAGCCATTTGGCACAAAGGACAATTAGACAGGAAAACTCCTATAAGACTAGACTTCCTCAAAGCGAGTTCAAGGTACCTGCTTCATTGTGTGTGAGGTTGGACATGATGCAAAGACCAACATACAGATCAACGGCAGTGAAAGACTTTACACGTAAGGGCAGTGAGCCTTCCATGTGTTCCCTGCTCTGTGTTTTCCCCAAAGCTCTTGGGTATATTGCTTCAGAAGACTGGGAGGGTAGGATAGTGTGATGGAAACAACACCAGCTTTGGAATCAAGCTAGGAAGCTCAGCTTGCACAGCTCAGCCCCACAATATCCTCACCAGGTCCTCACATGATCAATGTATATAGTAACAACTTTCTTCTTTTAAAATATTCTTGAATGTTTATTTATTTTTGAGAGAGACAGAGACAGAATGTGAATGGGTTGGGGCAGAGAAAGGGGGAGGCACAGAATCCAAAGCAGGCTTCAGGCTCCGAGCTGTCAGCACAGAGCCCAACGCGGGGCTCGAACTCACGAGCTGTGAGATCATGACCTGAGCTGAAGTTGGATGCTCAACCAACCGAGCCACCCAGGAGCCCCTATAATAACAGCTTTCTGACAAGGTTTGTGTGTTGATTAATGAGATACCCCTTAGAAAAAAAATAGATTTTATTTATAATTGATTGCTATCATCTAAGAGGGGGTGGTAGATGATAGTGGTTAGAAAACATTTGTTTGCTTATTAGATTGATGGATGGCAGGATTGGAAGTTTGGAAGAGTTAGGATGGAGCTAAATGCTTTCACTAATTCCTTCAACACATGGTCATTGGGGATGTGAATGAACAGGACAGACAAAGACCCTGATTGTATGGAGTTTACCTTTTAGTTTGAGGGAGGTAGATAATAAGCAAACAATATAATAATGTTTGCAACGATGAGTGTGCTAGGGAGACTAATAAAGCCTGGGAAGGCATTCAAGAATGCCAGGAGCAGAAAGGGTAACAGGGCTGGTGGGGGGAGGTGTCCATCTAGACAGGATGCTCAGAGAAGGCTTCTCTCTGGGTCAATGGAATAAGCCATGCAAAACTCAGGGTTGAAGAGTGTTCTGGGCAGAGGTTGCTGAAGTGCAGGGACCCTCCTTCTCTCATGAGCCAGGTGTGTTTGCTGAATTTTCTAGGGAGATCAACTGACCAGGAGTGAGTAGAGTGAGGGATGCATGGTAGGAGCAGAGGGCTGGGAGGTAGGGCAGGGCCCAGATTATGTGGGGAGGCTTGGGCAAGGGGTTTGGATTTTATCCTAGGTAGGGTGGGAACCTCTTGAAGCGTTTTTAAAAGAACACTCTGGTTGATGCTATGTTTAGAAAGGGGGGAGGGATTTAGAAGGCAGGGAGTCTGAGGGAGCTGAGAGCCAGGAGTAGAGTGATTTAGGTGCATTCTGGAAAAGGGTTGAGGGGAAACATACCCCCTGGTCTGTTTTCCCATTGGCTTGGCTAGAGAGGACCTTGGGGAGAAGAGAAATGGCCAAGGAAACTTTTGCTAGGTTATTCAGAGTGTGGTGTATGATGGAAGCTCTTACTTCCTCTCTCCTAGAGAAGTGTCAGGAAATTCTGCCCTGGTCAGCAGTGCTTTAGGGTGAGTAGATCTTGCATGGTGAGTGTGAAGTACGTGTCTGACTTGATGGTAAAACAGGGTGAGAAGAGAGGCTGTGACACATGTGTCACACGCTAGCATGTACAAAGCAGAAACTCATTAAGTGTGCCTTTCTTTACCATGGGGGAAGAGAAGGAGAAAAAATAGTTTCAAACAGAGAGGGAGGCAACCATAAAAGACTCTTAAATGCAGAGAACAAACTGAGGGTTGATGGGGAGTGGGAGAGAGGGAAAATGGGTGATGGGCATTGAGGAGGGCACTTGTTGGGATGAGCACTGGGTGTTGTATGTAAGCGACGAATCATGGGAATCTACTCCTGAAGCCAAGAGCACACTGTATGTTAGCTAACTTGACACTAAATTATATTAAAAAAAAATAATACAGAGAACTTTCTGGAATTTAAGAAAAAAAAGTGTGCCTTTCTTTCCTCATCCCTCATCCTTCGTCCTTGCTTTGCTTTCAGTTATTGTCTAAGGTCGTTTACTCATTTGTGGAATGACATTGAACCAGCCTGAGTCCCTTTCAAGGTTGACAGTTTATAGCCCTATGATTCTTTCATTTCCCAGAGAAGAAAACTAACTATATGTAAATTTGTTCTTAATTTTAATCATAGCATTTAACACAATCATTTGGGGATCAATCTGGAAATCATCAGGGGATTCTTTTTCCTTTTTACTGCTCCCACAGATAGTGATTGTGAAACCGCATGGAGGAAAGATTTTTGCTTTTGATGCTGCAGGGAATGGAAAGTTGCTGCCATCTGCCATGTAGTCAGAATCATAATTTCTTTTGCACCACAAAAAAGAAGGCTTGTAGGAGAGTAGAAGATGGTTCTGGGTAGCCCCGATGTATACATCCAATGGTGAGTGCACCATTGCATTGGGGAGACACAGCCATGTTTGAGTAGTTCGATTAAAGAACAGCTAAAACAGATTCTAGATGATTTAACCTTGACTTAATGAAAGCCCAAGGGAGAGACCATAATTACAACTTTCTTCTCTTTTTCTTGGCAGAGTCTAGAGTCCATTTTGTTTTCATTTTACTTATGGTATCCCTTCTACTCAATTATCTCCTTTTTAGATAGTGGCCTTAAATGTTTTAAGAATCTTACAGTTCTTTATCCTTTCAGTTGTATCCTGGGGAATCAGTCTAGACTACCACAAGCAATCTATCATAACTGGCATCTTGCAGCTAGTAAAAGGAGAATAAATTGCAAATTGAATATTTAACCTAACAGGACTGTGCTAATAGATGGCCATTAGGCACATGTGTCTATTTAAATTTAAATTAATTACAATTAAATAATATTAAAATTTAGCTATTCAGGCACACTAGACACATTTCAAGTGCTCAGTAGCCACATGTGGCTAGTGTCTACCATGTTGATAGCATAGATTTACAGTATTTCCCACATTGCAGGCAATTCTGCTAAACAGCCTGGTCTAGGAATTTTAATGGCTTGGAATCAAGAGAAGAGTTCTTTGGAGTGTATAAAGAGGCAAGAGGTTCTTGTCAAACAGTTTCCATGACATTTTAATTTTATACCCTTTAGCCACTGACATCTTTAGTAATGGATATGGGTGCTGGAACCAACTAATTACCCCAGAGGAAGAAAAGTGAGGCTAAGTTTCCTACAATTTCCAATGTGTTAGTGTTCCCAAGAGCTTAGGGTATTTTGCAAAGTGGCCAAGAGTACTTTCAGCAGATGGAAAGAGGACCCATCTACTGTAATCACAAGGCCCTACTGCAATGGACTCAACCATTCCCATCCCTGGAGAAATAGATGGAAACCTTCTTGACAAATATATATATATAGATATATATATATATATATATATATATATATAGATATATATCTATATATCTATATATATATATATATATATATCTATATATATATCTGTTTTTCAAAGAATATAGAGAAATAATAGCAATTTTCTTTTTTCAAATACTACCTTGATCAAGATGAGGTAAATGAGAACTTAACCTTGTTCTGAAAGCATAGTTGAAAGAGTATGTTCTTGCCAGCCCTCGGTGCTCTTCTCTTGACTCTGGCAAGACTTGCCCTCAGATTCTGGCTATTGCCTTGGCCACTAGATCCACAGGCCTTTCCCTGGAGTTCCTGTGTGGTTCATGCTGATCCTGCTCTCTGGCAGCTCAGACTCAAGTATAGCTTGGGCTCACCATCATTTATGATCTCTGCAAGGAAGGAAACATCATGCATATGTGCCCATTTGCATACTTAGCGTGGTGTCTGAGGATTGTTGGAAGCTGTTATTCTAAAGGCTTCCTTCATCTACTCAGTTTCAATTAAAGTCAGCTTCATGGGACATAATCCCAGCTCAAATCATGTCCTGCAGGGAGCCATGAGGCCTGAGTCCAAGGATTTCCATTTTTAATGCTGTAGAATTGGGCACAGAAAGGCCCAGTGAAATGCCTGTAGTTGCACAGCAAGTCAAGTATGGAATAAGCAAATGATATTTTGAACTGAAATTCCTGTTGCATGATTAAGAACTTTGTTCCCTTCACTCTGCTCTGCCCTTTATGAAGATGCTTTCTGTGCCCAGGGGAAAGGGGAAGATGGTGTCGATGCTGATTTTCACTTAATAGATTTTCTTTGGAATGTTTATTCGTTTTATCTGAAGCACCAGTGGCAAGTTGGCCTTCATGAACCTTGTCATGCTGACGGTAGGAAGAAGAGAAGCAGGAGGAAGACTCATTCTTTCCCTGCCCTTCAGGATGGTAACTTGGGCTTGCCTTCTGTTTGTGTGCAATAGGCTTCAGAAGACAGGCCATCATCTCTCTGGCTGTCAGATGTTAAGGAATGGGGCCAAATGTGAAGAAGAAAGCCAAGTAGGCGTTTCTCCCACGGTGGTTATCTTTAGTCTATGGTGAGGTCATTTCCCACTGCGAGAAAGTGGCCTACTCGAGGGCCATGGGCCAAATTCACATGATTCCTGGAATCTGGCAAATCACCAATCATCCCAGCATCTAGGATCAGACTTCTTCAAGGCATAAGCAGGGTTAAAATCCCTGTGTTTTTGTCTTGCCTTTATTTATCTATATGGAAAATGAGTCCCAGTGGTCTGGTCCTTTGAGGGGGCAGATGCTTGTAAACACATATACATTCGTGAATGCATGTATAAATACACTCTGCAAAAGGAATCTCTTTTTTTCTATAGTGACTGTAAACATGAGAGCAATCGATCTTTTAAATTTAAATTGAATGAGTTGATAATGTATTGGAAGACATGTTCAAACAATAGTCCAGATGTTCTAAGACTTTTATAACAGTCACCACAGCCAAACAGTAGTCCAAGCAAAATGAGTTACCTTTTCTTCAATTTTAGTGGAAGGCAGTGACACACACCCACATTCACTTCATAACTGAAAAGATTTGACTGCCTTTTTCTGAAGGCTGGAGGAAGCATCTTTCTCCTTGACCACATCTAAAATATTGGTATGAAAATGCACCCATGTGCAGCTGAAAGACAAGAGTTAAGTAGCCTTAAAGACTTGAAGAGCTGCCCAGTTTAGCCATATCTTTTGCATATCAAGCCTAGCTATTCTAATCTTTAATATCATTGTGGGAGAACTAGAAAGCATTTGAAAATTGATTAGGAAGACAACATAGCCAAAGATTCTTTTAATCTCCCGGGAGACATCGTTTGGGAAGGTCTTTGCCCAGAAACATTCTTTCCCATCCTAAATCCTAAGAGAAACAAGAGGAAGGTTAGGGATCACTGTTCTGGACAGAAGGCATCAAAGGGGTCCTGGGAACCACCCGATCAGAATGGCTTACAGAGATGTGGTGGCAAAGACCTAAGAACTGGTGGTCAGTATGACCAACATACAGGACCAACATCCAGGGTAGCCTGAGTGGTCATCACAACTAGAAAGGAGTGATCAGTGTATCCATTTGTCCTGTGACAGCACAGCTTCGACTCACTGACTCTATGACCATGTGGTCGAGAGTGAGGTCTGGCTTGATTCTGCCAAGAAGTGTCCCTTCCTCTGCCAAGCATGCATCTGAAAAGAGGCAGAGGTGAATGAAATGTGAGAGACAGCAGCAGCAGCAGCCACTGTAAACTGAAACGAAGCTTGCCCGGAGTCCTGCCATAGACAAAAAGAAGTAAGCCAGGTACATAAGAATGAAATGTTGAAGGAAAACAGGACCAGGACTAAAAATGGGCTCTGTTAATTTTAGCTAGGTGCATTTACTGACCTCATAGTAAGAGTAATTGATGATCCAACGAGAATAATAGCTAGTTAAGTGTAATAACTAGTTAACACACACTATAATTAGTGAATTTTGGCTCGACATTATTTAGCAAAACTATAAGCAGTTTACCCATAGGGTAAAAACCCATAGGGTTCCAAAGTGTGTGCTTTCAATGAACCAAATTAAAGATCTCCATTCAAACATTATTGCTAATCTGAAAGTGGATAGTCTCCATCCAGTTTTAAGGTTTTATTCCATGTTTTCTCAAAACCTTTACAAGTTTTAGGTGTTGGAACCAAAAAAGTCTGAGAGTGGGTAGAGGGACCACAGCTTGCCTAACATGGCATTGGTGCCTCAGTATGGAAAATCTTGATTGTATCTTCCAGATGGCAAGAAGCACAATCACTATATAGTTGGCCTTGAAACCAAGAGTGTTCCGGACACCAGTATTGCCAAAAACAAATTTATTAAGCACCAACTATACGCAATAGCCTGCATTACTCATGCATTTCTTTACATAATAATCTTGTATTTTTCTCACAGCCTACCTGGGAGGTAGAATCGCTATTTGCGTTTTAAAGATAAGGATACAGTGGGGTAAGTTGTCAAGTGGGATCTTCCTCCCATTTTCTTACCATTGCCCCAGAGCCTATTGCTGAGAATTTATATTTTGGAGAAACAGCAGCTGCCACTGAGGACTTGCTGATGTATGCACCATTTTTGAAGAAAGATCAGAAATAAAAGACATATGGCTAGGAAAAGAGGAATTAAACTGTCTTTCTTCACAGAATAACGGTTGTTTTTACAGAAAATTAAGAAATCTACAAAAAAGTAACACAGCAAATTTAACAGTGTCTCAGGGTAAAAGGTCAACATACGAGCATCCACTGTATTTCTATTATGCTATCATTGAACAATTGGAAAGCAGCATTTAGAAATGTTCCACTTATAAAAACAGAATTCCTGGAAAGCAATCTGACTGATTGATCAGCGATCTGACTGATTTACCTTTAAGGAAGTCAGCTATGCAGGCAAATCAACAGAGAACAGTTGCTAGGAAAAGAAAAGTGTTCTACATTTTACCTCCAAAGAGGGCCATTCAAACAAACCTTTACACGGGCCCAGAGTGATTGACTTTCCCAAAGCCACACAACTGATAAGTCTGTGAACTGGGATATAGATTTTGGCCTCACCAACTCAAAAATTTCTTGTTCTTTTTCCCCACAATATCCCTGTTCTCTCCATGTGTACTAGGAATGGTGGGAGACATGATATTCTCTCTATTCCGAGTGCCCAACGGTTCAAACATTCTTCCTGAACTCCTGGCACTCCCATTTGGTGTTAGGTTGGCTTTCAGAGGGCCATATTGTGATATTATCTCATATTCACACAATGTGTTTTACTAAGCTTTCCCATATATTTGACTCTCACAGTAACTTGTAGGTAAGGAAAATCTGAGATGATCTGAGTTTTATAGATGGTACATAGATAGGCTCAGAGAGCTTTTGTCTCCACCAACGTCATGTTGCTTATAGGCAACAGAGCTAGAAATGGAACAAAAATCTGCTTTGAAAACATTGATTCACAGAGTACCAGCCTTGGCTGAAATAGACAGATTTCATTAATTCAAATAGATCATTGACATAGACATGTCTGAGCATTGGAATATATTTAAGGAAATGCAAGTTGTTATATCTGTTTACCTATATCGATGCTCCAATGAGGGTAGAGAAAGGAGCTAGGTCTTGTGTTTTAAAGAATGTCATCAGTTGTATAAAGAAATAGCGAAACTCACTTGCAATAAACCTATTTAAAAAAATGTAGATGTCACAACTGAAGGTTTTACTCATAAAAAGTTGAACTCTTCCTTGTTTATGGGTATAGAGATCACAAAAATATCAGAGTTGGAAAGTGATTCTGGAGTCCTTCTGGTTGGACCCCGTCTTTCCTAATTGAGGGAGACGAAACTCCAAGATTTTAGCTGATTGCTTATGGTCACACCACTAATTTGTGACAGAATTGGACAACCTAGAATCCAGAGCCAGACTACAGTCCAGTCCTGTGTGGGAACACACCTCAAGTGTGGGAATAGTTACCTCTGTTTTTAGCTTGTATTAAATGGTTTTAATAATAGCTTTCAGGTCTCTAGTCTTGAATGGTTGTGATTTTGAAATGCAAATGACCGCAGCTCAGAAGATCCATGTCTGACCCTGGGAGGAATGCAGAATGTGGTCATTCCCAGGGGCTTGTCTATCCCTGGAGCTTCCCACCCCAAACATCAAGGACGGTCTCAGGCATTACTTTGCTCCACTAATTCTCATCTTAAAGGACTTGTCAAGGCCCTTGAAAATATCGTGGAGTTCTTTGAAGTAGGTTGTTTATTCTTCCTGAAACACATCTGCTGTTCATCTTGTTTGTGTGTTAAAATGCAAATATTTTGGCTGGCAATTGGAAAGAGAAGTGTAATCAAAAACAAGTATACCAATCTGATATTTTTCATTAGATATACCATCACCTTCTGTTCATTCATTCATTCATTCATTCACTCACTACTTAATGGGGTGTTTACTGCATGCCAGAAACTGTTCTGGCTGCCTGGGAAATAGCAGTGAGCAAAATAACGTCCTTGCTATCACAAAACTTTTATTCCAGGGGAAAGAGGCAATAAGCAAAGGTATAATTAATTTTTCATATGTCAGTTGTTGGTGATTTCTATGATACAGAGGCAGGGTAAGGGGGTATGGGGAATGTGTTGTGAGTGGTGGTGGTAATGACTGCAGTTTTCTATAGGATGGATGGTTTAGTGAGGCTTCTCTGCTAAGGTGGCATCTGTGCAGAGACCTGATGGAGGTAGAGAAATAAGCCATGTAGCTACCTGGGAGAAAAACTTTCCAGACAGAATCCAAAGGAAGGCCTGGTCTCTACATCAGGGGGCAACTTGGTACATTTAAGCAACAACAACAAAAAAGCCTGCCTGGCTGGAGTGGAGTGAATCAGGTGGTGAGTGATGGGTGTTGAGATCAGGGAGTTAGCAGGGCCAGGTCATAGAGGACCTCATGAGACAATTTAAGGGATTTTTTTTCCTTTTTTAAAAAAAGTTTAAGAAGTGGAGATATCAATTTTATATAACAAAATGTCCAGGTCTCAAGTACATGTGTGGAAGGTTTTTGGCAATTATACGTACCCTGTAATCACCACTCAAAACTGGATATAGAACATCTCTGTCACCTCAGAAAGTTGCTCCTGACACTTTCCAGTCAACTCTTCCCACCCTGCCCCCCCCCCCCCCCAGCCCAGAGGCAACCAGAAGGTTCTGGTGTGTTTTCCTCAATAGGACGTTTTGGAGTTTCCCTCAGGCAGTTGGCTATATAAGTAGTTCATTGCCAAGTAGTATTCCATTGTATACATACATCACGATTTATCCATTGTCCTGTTGATGGGCATTTAGGATGTTTCTTATTTTTGTTTGTTTTGAGTAAAATTGCTAGGAGTAGGCTTTTTTTTTTTAAGTACCTTCTAACCATCTTTACCCATTTCCCCTATCCTCTACTCCCAACTCTGGCAACCATCAATGTGTTCTTTATTTCTGAGTTTGGCCGTGAATACACTTGAACAAGTCTTTTGTGAATATATGTTTTCATGTCTCTTAGGTACTTATGCAGGTGTGGAACTGCTTGGTCATAGGGTGAGATGTGTTTAACTTTATATGAAACTGTCAGTTTTCCCCAGGGATAGTTTCATTTCACACTCCTAACAATGTCTAAGAATCCTAATTGTTCTACATGCTCATCAACATTTGGTATTGTGTAGCACGTTTGTTTTGTTCTACTCCTTATTGTGTTAAAATTTGCATGTATCCGCTAACTACTGATATTGAGCACCATTATCATTATTGATGACAGATCTATCTATCTATTATCTTTTTCTGATTTTTTAAAACACAATTTATTGTCAAATTGGCTTCCATACAACACCCAGTGCTCATCCCAACAAGTGCCCTCCTCAATGCCCATCACCCATTTTCTCCTCTCCCCTCTCCCCTATCCACCCTCAGTTTGTTCTCTGTATTTAAGAGCCTCTTATCGTTTGCCTCCCTCTCTGTTAACTATTTTCTCCCCTTCCCTTCCCCCATGGTCTTCTGTTAAGTTTCTCAAGATCCACATGTGAGTGAAAACATATGATATCTATTACTCATACAAGTCTGAAGCTGGCCTATTTATTTTCTTAATGGTGGCTTTTCATGGGAAGAGATTTTTAATTAGACGGTATCTGATGTGTCAGTTTTTTCTTTTGTGGTTAGTACTTTTTGTGTCCTGTATTAGAGATATCTTTTCTCCTCCAAAATCGCGGAAGTATTTTCTTCTGGGAGTGTTGTGATTTGCTTCTAAGATCTGCCTTGAATTAATGTTTGTGTATACAGTAAGTAAAATGAGGATGCGGATATCCAGTTTCCAGCATTATTTGTTCAATTGTCTTGGCAGAGGGAATTTGTTTTCATTCCAAGTGAGAAGAAAGCTGCTGGAGAGTTTGAACACTCTCTGAAGCCAATTAGCACTTTCTACCTAGCATAGTAGTCGTTTATGTGTGTAGCTTAAAACACATGCACACATGCTTTGAGAACAGGCACTGTATCTTGCTTGAATTTTCATCTCCAACCTCAGCAGCTAGTATATTGCTTCATACATCATAGGTGCTCAGTGAATCAATCAATGAATTCCAACAAATGGCAAAATTACCTTTTTTTTTTCCTTTAGCACATGGGCGTACTCATTTGTTTGTGCTCTATAACTATGGCCATTTCCATTTGGTTTGTTAGTCTCCGATTTACGGGGCATTTCTAGTGTGTATGCAGGATTATGTATTTCTTTGACCCATACCACATAAGCATATACTGGCCCCTTACATGGTTAACTTAGCTTCTATTTTTGTTCTTGTTTTTACTTGTCACATTTGGGTAGAGAAGATTAAAAGGCATATGTGGACAGCGGAGACATGGCATCTGGATCGCACTCTTGTTGCAACTCTCCCTACTCACTCCTAAAATGCCCAGAAAGACTCAGAAACAAGAAAGATGGTTCACCACAGCCCTGAACAGTATGATTGTCAAATAGCCTACTGCCAAAATCTAGGAGGAGTCTCCCTGAGGGAAGGGCAGAGGCAGAGGGAGTGGAGAAAGGCTTTTTATGCCTTCCTAGAATCTTCGATTTGAAAAAACCATTGGTCTATTCCAGCCAGAAAGCTGAGTATCCTTTTTCTTACTTTTGAGGGGCTGCTTCCTTTTAAGGCAGCCACAAAACCATTTCCCATTCACCCTTCTTTATGCACCCAGCCTCAACAACAACCCGAAACCAACAGATGGAAAAAAGAAAAAGACCTTCCCGCCACCCCCGCCCCAAAACATGTGTAATGTGTCGTTGCATCCTGGGAAGTATAGTTCTATTAGTTCAACACTCAGATGGGTCCAAGAAGTAAGATATAGGGCAGAAGCACTCTGTATGCCAGAGTTGTAGTTTCTCATGTGTACAGAGCCAACGCCTCAAAGAACCAGACAATGGGGGGTTGGAGGAGATGCTGGAAGTTGGCGGAGAACAGAGCTGCATCGGACTCTGGCCTTTGGTAGAAGCTGCACATCCACCTGTCCTCCAGCTGTAAGAATGAGATCATCGTAGGGATGGAGGTGGGCACTGACAATGCCAACTTCATGCCATGGATGACTGTGGACACTAAGTCTGGAGAGAGCTCACCTTATTTAAATAATCATACTGAAAGCACACAATAATACAAAAGACTACTTTGAACCAGTGGAAAAAATTCTGTAGACCCCAGAAAAAGGAACATGAATCTTAAAGCAGAGAATGAGACCTCTGAAAATTGTCTGTTGTAGGAACCAGAAGAAAATTTCAAAAAATGTATAGGATTCAAAATATCTTTTTGAGATTTAAGCCTTTCTTAAGGCAGGAAAGACTGTCTACCTTGTATTACGGTTGTTATGATGTGCATTTCTTAATATATATTCTCGCATGCTCTGAGAGTAGGGGGACATAACTTGCTTCAGAACCCAGCATGGGGCTCGGGACGTTATAGATTCTGAATGAATGAATTCCAAAAAGTGGCAAAATGTGCTTTTTGTTTCTTGTTTGGTGTATGGATGTAATCATCTGTCTATGTTCTATATGGCCATTAAAAAATAGAAATAGAAAATCCCAAGGTCATAGGGATGGGGTGGAATGAAATGAAAATGAAAGCGAAAAATGGGAAATATATGACTGAAAGCTAAAATCTTTTTAAGGAATGTTTATTTATTTATTTTGAGAGAGAGAGAACGTGAACAGCGGCAGGTGGGGGTGGGGTGGGATGGGGAGTGCAGAGAGAGAGGGAGAGAAAGAATCCCAAGCAGGCTTCGTGCTGTCAGCACAGAGCCTGATGCGCGGGGCTCGATCCCACAAACTGTGAGATCATGACCTGAGCCAAAATCAAGGGTCGGAGGCTCAACCAACTGACCACCCAGGTGCCCCATGAGAGCTAAAATCTTAAGAGCAGAATGAAAATCCTTATTAGAGGCAGCAAATAACTGAACTGAGCCAGTGGAGGACTGAACCCATTACAGAGAAAATAAATTAGAAATCTCCCTCAGAAATGCAGAGGAAAAGGAAAAAGGTAGGCCACTGGCAGGAAAGATGTTGTTAGATAGGGAGGGCAGGGAAAGGAATCCCAACCTAAAAATAATAGACATTTTTGAGTTAGTAAGAATAACTGGAATAAGAATAATTATAAAGGATTTGAAAAAGCAATTGTCTGTGCTGAAACTAAGAATATGGTCGTCACACTCCAGTGAAAATGAATGACCGTATTTCTGGATCACGAGGATAAAGAAAAATACCTTGCAAGTTTCTGCTGACACTGTCTAGCTTCATGGCCTGGGACAATTTTTCTGAGCCTCAGTTTCTTCATCTTTAAAGGAGAAGATTGGCAGAGAGTCACTAGGTCCCTGCTAGACTCGATTATCTTATGATTTCCTAAATATTTTGAGAGTCAGAGTGTCTAAAACAGTGATTGACAATTTTAACATCGCATTTGAGGAAAGTCAAGCAATTGATTTCAGTGCTTGTGAGTGCTCCCGCCCTCCACCAACAAGGTGTTACTTCTCTTAACATCATTTGCTCCAATATGTTAACTGGGATTCTGGGAATATTTTTATTTAATTTTTTAATGTTTATATTTGAGAGAGAGAGAGAGAGAGAGAGAGAGAGAGAGAGAGAATGAGCGGGGGAGGGGTAGAGAGAGAGGGAGACACAGAATCTGAAGCAGGCTCCACACCCTCTGTCAGCATAGAGCCCTACGTGGGGCTTGAACTCACAAATAGTGAGATCACGACCTCAGCCAAAGTCGGACACTTAACCGACTGAGACACCCAGGTGCCCCATGGGATTCTGGGAATATTATAAGCAGCTCGGATGTTCTCATTGGAAGATCAGGACCTCACAGTCTCCAGCTACGTTCACTTCTTGCTCTAGTCCTCCCCTCCAGGAGACTCACAGGCTAAAGCACTTTCTCCCTAAGCTCCCTGTAAGGCCTGTGTGCTCTCACTCCCTATCATTTTGGGATCCCAAATGGAGCCCCTCCTCTCAGCCTAGACACCAAGTAACTTTTCTGACAGCTTATTCGGCATTTAAATCAAATCTCATCGGTGGATGCAGGTTTCCTTTTTGATCATATTCAGATCCCCGACTATTAGCTCTTAGGAGCTACCTTTCATCAAATGGCAGGACGGCAGACCCAAATCGTGTAGACCACCACTCTCACCATTGAAAAATGGAGCTCACTGTTCAAAGTTCTCACTTCCTGTGTGACTTGACTTGGCTGGAGTGAACACTACCTCACTTCCTTCCCTCCTGATCTCTGGAACCAACTCTAGTGGACGTGTGTGCACGTGTGTACACGTGCGTGTGTGTGTCTGCAGACACGCACACCCTCAGCCCAGAGAATGGACGTGAACTACACTCACATTCTCCCCTGTCCTGCTAAATCTGCTCCAGGTCATCCGAAATGTTACTCAGCTGCCATGTTTTTAGCAACAATAAAAATGAGGGGCGCCTGGGTGGCGCAGTCGGTTAAGCGTCCGACTTCAGCTCAGGTCACAATCTCGCGGTCCGTGAGTTCGAGCCCCGCATCGGGCTCTGGGCTGATGGCTCGGAGCCTGGAGCCTGTTTCCGGTTCTGTGTCTCCCTCTCTCTCTGCCCCTCCCCCGTTCCTGCTCTGTCTCTCTCTGTCCCAAAAATAAATAAAAAACGTTGAGGAAAAAAAAAAATTAAAAAAAAAATGAGCAGAAATCATCGATTCCAGGAACAATAAACACATGCAGAAAAAAGTGGCAGATAGTAAAGGCCGCTGGGAAGGGTTTCACAGGCGTCTTTTCTACACACGAGCCTGCAGATGTGCAGCTGCCAGAACGCCCCGGCTTCTGCATTCGATTTACACAATAGTCTGGGTTGCCCCAGTTGTGACCACGCAGCTTGGCTCTGAGCTTTATACATCCGGACCTGAGAATCCACTTTATTTGTGTTAGGACTCCATCCAAAACGTTCAGGGAAGCCAACTCCCCTCACCCCATTAAAGGTACACTACGTCATTTTACTAGCCTGTGGAGCTTGGCGTTCGGAGGTAACAATATGTGCTTTGTTCCCGCACAAGTTTGCCACGAAGTGTGCCGCGGTCTTTGCCAGGGGTGTGCTGCTCCTTCCCAGGAGGGTTCACAGCCCCCGAACACTTCGGAACTGCTTAACAGCCTGCTCGAGCCTTGCCTTTTATGGTGTTTTCCTTCTGCACCAGGGAGTGACAACCACTTTGAGTGTCAGCCACCGAGAAACAGATGACAGCAAAAAATCCACTCTGCTCTTCGCTCCAGGATGTCCTATCTGCCTTGAACTACTGGTCTTTGAACCCACTTTCTGATAATGAATTTGGGAATGCCAGGGGGTCTGGGGGGAAATAGGAGTCCCTTAGAACAGCTAGCCAGATGATTCTATTTTAGAAAGCACAGAAGAATGTCTCGTCCCCACCCTGGTAAGTTAGTTAATAGGTACAGGGCACAAGAAGCCCCCAAACAAATGGAAGAAATGGAACAAAACGTAAGCTACAAAGTAGGTGTTTGATCACATATGCTAATATTTAGTAACTCAGAAATAGGCTTACTTATTAATTTGTATTCATTATTAATTGATAGTTATCAGAACCATATCACAGGGCCCTTGTACTCATAGACTCATCTAGTGTGCCAGCCCAGTAAAAAGAAGCACCGGCAATATTCACTGGAGGTTGAAGGGAGGACGGTGGAGATCTGGTGCAGGCACTGTTGTGTTTTGGATCTAGTATCTCACTTAATCATCACAGCAACCCTATGAGGCAGTGTCGCTATTTTCCTCATTTTGCAGATGAGGAAACCAGGGCACAGACAGGTTAAGAAACTTGCCCAAAGTCAAAATTTCATTGGATTGGAGCATATTTACAAAGTGGGGGAAAATCACCCCAGAGACATAAACTACCACCATATTGTGGAGGGCTTTGAATGCTGATGTGGATACACCATAATAATAATTATTATTATTACCACTACTACCACAAGCCAATATTCTCATGGTTTTTTTGGTGTTTATGGCATCTGGACTAAATATGTAATAGTCTAGGTCTAGCAGGTCCCTAAAAAAGGGCACCAGTTGACAAATTCACCAGCCTCAGTTCTTTTTGCCCTTGTCTTACAAGTGGTTCATGTTAAGCCACCACACTAATTTTCAGTTAGTCTCTGGTTTTGGATCTTTCATTAAAAATGCCTTGGGTACAGAGCCTACTTTATATATATGTCTATATATGCACACACTTAATATATATACATACATAGATATACACACAAATACATACGTGTGTGTGTGTGTGTGTGTGTGTGTGTGTGTGTGTGTGTGTGTATGCTTGTATAATTGCACTAAATGTTGCCTATCTGGTAGGTGTCAACAAATAGTGAATCAGGAAGTAAGATTCTTCCCATTTCTAAAATGTTAAGGACTCCATAATTTTAAAGACCATGAAATGGATCCAGCAGAAGTTGTTCTTCTGACCAATTTCATTAAAATATTTACCAGCTCAAACTGCTTTTTATGCTGTTTGGAAGGCCATCTTCTTAATTACGTAATTTATTCTAGGGCACTTATTTGGCTAATCGCTTGGAATGGAGTAGGTTTTTTCACTGTAAAGGAATGACCAAGCACATGAAGGAGAAAGCATATGAACCATGGCAAGTGTGCCCAGCCTCTGTACTCCTTCCCCTTGGACTTGGTGAGTTGGGCTGCCCCTCTGCCCCAGGGGCATGTCACCTGCCCAGGTCCTTATTCCCAGGAGGGCATTAGAATCTGTAGGTAACCGCGTACTATTGGCAGAGGAGTAAGATAAATTGGAGTAAGGGAGTCTACAAAGTGGCAATCCCAGTTTACCTTTGGTCTTTTCTAGACCTTAATCAAATAATGCGTGGTCTTTAGTCCATTGTATTAGAAACAGAGTCATGATATTTCATAAGTTAGATGATTGATTTCATCTACCATCACATGTCATGTTCTGTCATGACTACAGTTACACGTTTATGCTCTGGACTTGGGAGTTACAGTTTGATGTTGGGGCGGGATGGGTTTGCTCTTAGGGTTCCCATGACCACTGGGACACCTGCTTTAAGTCTGAGGTGGGAGGAGCAGCTCTTGTATTTCCGTCTCCATCCCCCTGGGCTGCCCATTAGCCTTTGCAGGAGCCGGCCTGACAGGTTGAGGGGTGCCCTTCAGAGGTGCCCAGGCCTCTCACAGTGTGTAAGCAGGGAACTTCCCCCATTTCTCCAACAGACTGTTGAAATTGGTCATGTGCCCTGCCATATTAGAACCGCTTCCTGGGCTTGGACAGATCCCTAGGGCTGAAAAACAATCACTGAACTAGGAATCAAGAGATCTGGTTCTTATCCAGACAGCCAATAACCTACTCTAGGACAAGTCTTTTTCTTTTCTGAGACTGGTTTCCTCACCTGAAAATTATGAGCTTTATGATTTGTAAGGTCAGCTATATGTGAATTCTCTAGTAAGTACAAATGTATTTTCATAAGTTGGGGGAAAAAAAACCCAGAATGTTTTCTAAGAACTGGGAGTTCTAAGAACCTGCAATTTTGTAAAAATATTTTCACTACAAAAATTAAAATATTAGGCAATCTTATAGAAGGATTCAGGACCATTTTGTTGTTGTCTAGAGTTATACCTGTGATCTCAAGCCTCTCCATTTGACAGACATTTTCTGAGCACTAATTTCATACAAGGCAGCAGGGCTGGGCACTGCAATTAGGACTCAGTAATTCAGAGACAAATAAGTCCTGCCCCTGCTCCCAAGTTTCTCATAGTAATCTGTTTCCTTCTTTGGATGTTCAGGACCCTTGGCTAATGTCAAAGAGATTTATGTTGGAGACCACGAGCTTCGGTTCCTAGCTGTCCTCTGGCATTCAGAGCCTAAAAGCTCCAGGATGGTAGATATCATTGACATGGCTTTATTGCTCCTACGAGTGATGAAAATTCTGCCCTTTAACCTACATGAGTGCAGTAACAATGATTTCACTATGGCCAATATTGCCAGACCTCATGATTTATCAAGAAGAATCCAGAAATCAAGACTGTAGGTAATTACACCCTAGAGGGCTATATTTAAGAACAGGCAGACAGGGAGCCAAAGGAGGTGCATGAAATAAGAAATGCCAAGGAAAGGTCTCTCACTTAAGACAAAGACTATTGATGAAGATGTTCCCTGACACTGGCATGTTTGGTTCTTCATTAAAGAAGAGAGAAAAAGAGAATGTACAAGATGTAACGTTCATAAAATTCTGCAAAAGTAGTATAAAGAAAATAGAAGAAAGAGGGGGAGGAGGAAGGAGGGGGAGAGGGGGAGGAGAAGGAGAAGGAAAAGAAGGAGAAGAATGAAGAAAGAGAGAGAGGAAGAGAGAGAAAGAAAAAGAAGAAAGAAAGAAAGAAAGAAAGAAAGAAAGAAAGAAAGAAAGTAAGTTCTGTTATCATATGAAAAAGAGAAATCATGAGATAATAAGGAAGGTACCTAAATTAGAATGGCCAAAGGTCTGGCTGATTGGTGGAGACAAAACTTTTTTTCCTTATCCTGAGAGCTGCCATAGGGTGTGTGTGTGTGTGTGTGTGTGTGTGTGTGTGTGTGTGTGTGTGTGTTTATAGGACCTGGGCCAGTTAAACAGGCGTGGTTGGGACTGGGACAAACTGGAATGTATTTCTAAAGGTGATTAACAAATGGGTTCTATTCTGATCCAGCCATTTGTTACCGTGCAGAACAATTTTAAATGTTGGGCAACCAATTTAAGACATTCTTTTTTTAAGATCTAGTGTGGCCCAAACAAAACATGCCTGGATCACTAATTTGCAGGCTCTTTTCTAGAGCATCTTTCATAACTTTATATATTACATGCACGATCTGAAGCAGCAAGTGCAGTTCAAGACAAGTTTCTTTCCCAATGCAGAAACTTCCAACAGAAACCAGAGCAGGGAGAGGCACTGGCACCCCCACCGCACCCCTACCCTGGCTTCCTGTGCAAACTGTACAATCTACTTAACGTTCTATGTTCATGTGAGTCTTTCAGAATATACTTTCCTCCAGCCAGGCGATCCTGGATTTGCACAGGCAATTCTGTTTCATTTGCTTTCAAATGTTCTCTACTCAGAAAAGGTCTCAACTGAGTAGAAACTACAGTTGAGTTGGGCATAGGCGAGGATATCTTCAATTCTGAATCTTCCCTAAATATCCATGGTAAAAAAAAAAAAAGTTTAGTAATAAATTATTCAAATGCGCATTCATTCTTGAAACATTTTAAGGATGTTTACATTGAAACCAGATGCCTCCCCCACAGACAGCCCCCATTTCTGTTGATTTTACAGCTCTACTGCTCACTTCAGTCTTCTCAGTAGGGTCTTTGTTTCACTCACGAGGAGAAAGAATGTTCCTTTTGTTTGCTTTTCTTGCCATCACTGTGGCCAGCCTCTGGAGGGAACTCCCACCATGCTGTGATTTGGCTAGCATCCCTTCATTTCACTCCTGAAAGTCACATGCACACGGTGGTAAATGGGTTCTGATACACCACGTTGCTTGGGCTTTTCCTACAGCCCCTCTCCTCTGTGTGGTTGGAATTCTGTAGGAGTTTGAGCTGCAAAATAAGAAGTTGAGTCAGTTTGGGAAACGCATCACATAGAGCAAGATGAAGGTAGGATTTCTAGGGAATTTCTGGCCCTTCAAAAACGTCATCTGAACCTAAAGCTTTTATTTCTAATCTGAGCTGAATCCATAGGCAAACAAAGACTTAGCCGGAAGAGTCATATTTGTTAAAATGCCTGAGCTCTTGCCATGTGGGAGGATGGGGAGCATAGCTATTTCCAGGGGTGTGCTTGTTCTTTCTCGATGGGTTGGCAGTTGAACGTATAGCAAGCACCCAAAGGGAGAAATGTCTGAGAGTAAGTAAATGTCAAAAAGATAACTGAACACATTTCCACACATTTTTATTTGGCCTAGTTCATCCATTCATTTATTCGTTTGTTAAAGAAATATTTATTTACACCTGTTACGTATTGTTGGGCTCTATGCCGAGGACTGTGAGATAGCAGTGCATATCTTCTGGTAGAGGTGAAGAAGAATCCAGAAAATTATTAATGTGGCAAAAAATATGGAGGGAAACACACGGGATCATGGGAGACCAGAGAAAGGCATTCAGTGTGGACTAGGTAGAATAAAGGTAGAGTGAAAGAAGTCTTCTGGAAGGAGGTCACATTCAAGGTGACTATGAGTAGGGTTAGCTATACCAGGGTGTCTCAGACTTCCATGTGCATAGTAATTATCTGGGGATCTTATAATATTGGGGATTCTGATTCCAGATATCTGGGGCAGAGCCTGAGATTCTGGATTTTTAAGGAACTCCCTTCCCTGACAACTTGATCTGAAAATAGCACCCAGCCCCCACCTCCACCCCTCCCCTGTCCCCTTATCCTACTTATTTTTTTATAAAGTCCTTATGAATATCTGATATTAAACATTCATTTATTTATATGTTATATATGGGGAGACCCCACTTAAAGAAGGGAAGGGACTTGTCTGTGGTCATAAAACATAATGGCTGAATGAGGAGTACATCTCTCTTTTCTCCCTTGGTTTATCTGTTTTGATTTTTATTAATTTTAAAATTGTATTTATTTTTGAGTAGGTAGTATGTTCATGTGGGCTAAAATTCAAAAGACACAAAGATTGCATACCACCAAAGCCTCTGCCCCTCCACTCCTCTGAGGTTCCCAATAGACAAATCTGTTACCAGCTACCTGCATATCTTACCAGAGATGGTCCACGTATATATAAGCAAATACACACATACATTCTCCAACACCACTCTCACCCCTTCCTTAACCTAAATGTTAACATATGGTTCCACTCTTCTGCATTTTGATTTTTTTTGTTTCTAATATGATTAGATGATTGGTCCTTATCAGTATATGAAGAGCTTTCATATTCTCTCTTACAGTGAAAGGTATTCTATTGTATGATATACAAAAACTCAGCCCTACTGAGGGGCATTTATTTGCTATTCTGCAGTGAGTAACATGTCATTTTTGTACACAGGTGATCAGTAGGATAAAATTCGTAGAAGTGGGATTGCTGGGTCAAAGTCACTGTGCATTTGTAGTTTTAATAGACATTGCCAAATGGTTCTACGTAAAGCTTGACCCAGCAGCAGCGGATTTTCCTACACCTGCATTAACGCTGTGTTAACAAACTCAGAAACCTTTGCTAGGTTTATGAGTATGAAACAGTTCAGTTTTAATTTGCCTTTCTCTTAGTATGAGTGAGTTTAAGCATCTTGTTATATGTTCCAAGGCACTATTTATATTTTCTGGTCTATGAACTGTCCATTTCCTTTTTTTTTTTTTTTAATTTGTTTGTTTTTGTACTGGATGGTTGACCTTATGTCTCACTGATTCATAGAAACATATATTGAGAAGTTACCATTTCACTAGTCACATTGAGATTGAACATCTTTTCATACATTTAAATGTCCCTGTATTTTCTCTCTTGAACTGTCTTTATATAGTTTCCCTCCCTTTTTCTTTTGGATTATTGATCTTGATTTGTAGAGCCACTTGTGAATTACAGAATCAGGCTTTGGGACCCCATTCCAACCTCTTACACGTGGCCATGCTGTCTCCTCTAATGACATTGTACTTTTCTTCATTTCCTAGAATGGAAGAACATTTTATAAGTGGACATGTAAAAACCAATGTCCTAAATACCACAAACTCAGAAAACGTAGCCTCAAAACCGATTGTTTTTTTAAGGGGCAGGATAATGTGAGTCACTTAATTGCTGGCAGACACATCACACATGAACTTTTAGAATAGAAAATGAAGCAAACCTATAACAAATTTTGCAAGCAACTTATAAACAGAGGCTACGGTCTAAGATATTGATCATAGTTGGTAGAGAAGAAAAAAAACTCCAGTGATTAACTGCAATCTTCAAACTCAGTTTAAATGCAACCATGATGTCTTGGTATCCCTGGATGGATGTTTCTCCTGTCTCTGAATTCCCAGAGAACTGTGTACCTCTCTTAGGATGACTATCAATGTGTGTTTTTGTTATAGTTAGTTGCATGCAAGTGTATTCCCAAGAGCATCACTAATTTCCTGTATTGCTTATAGATTTTTTTTTTTCCCGAAGGAAGCCTTGAAGGCCCTAAGCCACAGTCTTCTTTTTTAAAGTCAGGTTTATGGAGGTATAATTTACATAGAGTAAAATTCACTCTTTGCGAGTATACAGTTTAGTGAGTGATGACAAATGTATACAGGTGTATAATCATCTCCAAAATCAAGATACGAAACATTTCCATCACCACAAAGTGTTCCCTGGGGCCCCTTCACCATCAGTCTGTCTCTCCATTTTCAGCCCCCATCAATCACTGATCTGATGTTTGTCCCTATAGTTATGTCCTTGCCAGAGTGTCATATAAAAGGAATCATATACTCTGCAGCTTTTTGTGTTTGGCTCTTTTTTATGCTAAGCCACAGTCCTTTGCAATGAAACCCAGGGGAAACAATTTCCCCATTGCTTTGTGGAATTCAGGCTAAGTAGGCTTGCTCACCAAAATTATGCGAGTGGTTAGACAGTGGTCACAAGGAAGGAGTGAAAAGGAAGTGGGAGAGAGGCAGAGCAGAAACTGATACAGAGACAGAAAAAAAGTTTAATATTTGTTATAATGTTCTTTATTGCTTACTTTACTGTTGCTTTGTATGGAGCACTGCCACAGTGCCCAGTGTTTTGTGTAATCTGCATGAGAACCTTACACATTGTTATTATTCCCATTCTGCAGATGAGGACACTGAAGTTCAAGTTGTTTATGTGGTTTATCCCCAAATAGAACCCTAGTGAATGAAATACTGGGATTGAACTGAACTCTGATTTGAAAGACTTTGTTTTATGCACTTCTCCAGGCTCCCTCTCCCCCAACCTCTAGGAAGGGAGAGGTAAAAAGAGGATCTATAAGCTCTGGTTGGAGGAGTTTTCTTTCACTTACCAGAAATTCGCTCACTATAAGCCCAGAAACTAGCACAGTCCCTATTATATAGTAGGTGCTCATTAAATACTGTTAAATGAACCAGTAAAAGAGGAATCTTACCTTCCTGATCCTTCTAATGCGAACATACTGAATTTTTTTCCCCAGTGGCTCACTGGTAGTTTTTCAAGTGTCAAATTTTTCTTATTTTTTAAAGTTTGCTTTTCTACTCCAAGTAAAGTGCAAATTGTCACTCAATCTCTGATTTTGTGTCAGGGTACGTTATCTCAACATGTGCATTGAAGGAGTGTGAGCAAGTTTTAACTATCTCCTTTTGGATTGTCTATTGTTTGAATGACGGTTTATGTTCATTAAAGACCACTCCAGAGGCAATATTCAGTTAATCGTGACTTACTGTGTTCTATTTCTAGACTGTAAGGGGCAAAAGTCAGTATTAAGTAAAATGAACTTAATATGAATACCTAGAAACAATTTTAGTAGATATTTGATGTCTTAGATATATTTGAATACACAATAGGATATATATAAAATAGTATTGGAATTAAAGGAAAATCTAATCTTATGGTACTTTAAGTTGCTGGCAAACCAATAGGGTACATGGCAAATTTCTTCCCAAATAAGACTATTGCTTTTCTAAAAACAATCTGAATGCTTGAAAGCAGATGAATATGTCAGGAATGTTGACAATATCACTTTGTGGAATGTTGCGAAATGATGTCTGAGGACAAAGATGAACAATGTAAAACATAGCATTCTATCCTATAAACGCATGCACTTTCCAAAGAGGTTTCCAAAGTATTTCAGGGATGTTTTCAATCCTTTGAATTTCTCATTATCCCTTTATGTAATTCTGTCTCCCAAATAGTTTCTCTTTGGGCCACGAACCTTGTCAGTGGAAGTAAGTATAGTGACACCTGGGTTATTGGTCTAAGTAACCACTTTTTATTCAAAACATTTGCCCATTCGATATCCTGGACCTTCCAATGAACTTTTGTCTCAGAGCATAGTAAAAGCCTATTTTAATGGCAGACCTGTAGAATGATACTAATACCCACCTTTAAATTAATTGGTCAATTATGCCCACTGGCAGATTTTCTACCAATCTGCAGAGGGAATTGTAAGGGCTGGCAATTTCTTGAAATAGCAATGTACACTTCTGTATATGGCAATAGCACAGCAGACCCTGTGCTTTATCATTGCAACCCAAACTAATGGAACACACTGTAGACCAAACAAACAAAAAACAAACAAACAAAAAAAAAACAAAAAAAAAACAAACAAAAAACCCATAAAAAGCTCAAAAAAGAACCCCACTAAGTTATTACAAAGAAGCAAAAAGTACTTTTGAGCATTTTTTTTTTTTTTTTTTTTTTTTTTTTTTTGTCATTTGCCTTCAGCACAGCCGTCGGTAAAGGAAGGGAAATTTAATAAAGGGAAATAGGAAAACAACACAGAGAAAGTGAACTTTTGCTTTAAAGGACAAGGTAAGGCTGGTTTTCCTACCAGCCCTTCACATGGATGCTGCCTCTTCTCATTCTTCAGGGGGATGGGGACAGGGGAGGAAAGGGACAGGGATGCTGAGAGCAGAAACTAGAATAAACATTAGGATTGTAGGGTCAGGAGAAGTTAAGTGCCAGGGGAGAGCTCAAAGCTGTCAGAACATGCAGCCAGAGCCAGAAGAGAGAAGGAGGCATCGAGACCACTGTCCAGGAAGTCAAGGAGTGGGGCCACTTCGAGGACATATTTGGGAAGAGCCCTGGAGGACCCCTTGAGAAGCAGATGCAAGGAACAGGACCAGAGAGGTGGACAGATTAGCACATCCTGGGAGGCGGCGTGGCATGGAAAACAGAAACTGATGGAAACTCAGAGGTTGGAGGCACCACAGCACCTGAAATCTGGAGGGCTCAATTCCTCCTGCCCACCCTCCAGATACCCAGTTAACTGCCATGTAATGTTAATTGTAATTCTCCCCACCTCCTCAAGTCTGCTTCTTCGTCTCCATCTCTCCCACATTAGACCAGGCAACTGAGACTGCAGGCTCTCCTCCCAGACGGCCTGTGTGTAGAGCCCTTCTCTGCCACCTACTGGTTTTGTAACCCTGGGAAAAGTACTTAGCTTCCGTATGCCTCAGTTTCCCCATCTGATAGATGGGAATGCTAATACTAGTACCTACCTTACGGAACTGTCGGGAGTGCGAAATGAACTAATGCCTATGAACCATTCACATGGTACCTGGCATAGAGGAAGGACTCAGTGTTAGTTGCTGTGTTAGTTTCCTAGGATGAGCAAGTTACTCCAAACTGGGGGGCTTAAAATAATAACAATAACAACGTATCCTCTCTTGTTCTCGGTTCTTGAGATCAGACGTCTGAAATCAAGGTCTCCACTGGGTTGCTTCCTTCTGGAGGCTCTGAAGGAGAATCTGTTCCATGCCTCTCTCCTGTGTTCTTGTGGCTGCCTGAATCCGTGGTGTTCTTTGGTCTGTGGCTGCCTAACTCCAGTCTCTGCCTCTGCCTTCACATGGCCTTCCCTGCTCTGGGTCTGTGTGTCCCAAATCCCCCTTTCCTTTCTCTTATAAAGATACCAGTTATTGGGGTTAAGGCCCACCCGAAATGCCAGGATGACCTCATTGGAAGAGGCTTAATTACATCTGCAAAGACTCTGTTTCCACAGAAGGTCATGTTAACAGGCACGGCGGGTTAGGACCTGGACTATTCAACTCACTACCATTATCACAATTATTTTCAATTCAGGAGCTTCCCATCTCTCTTAAAGACTCTGAAAATAGTCTCCCTGCATACAGTCTTCACATGACAATCCTTTCTCAATACATAGCCCCACTGATCTTTCCAGAGTAACTTCCCTGTTTATACCCTTCAGTGGCTCCCCACCACCTGCGGGAGAATATGTGACATGCTGAGCGAAGCCGTGGCCGGGTGCCTGCCTCATCTCAGCAGGGCCATCTCCCACGTCCCTCCACCTTGCACGTACCTCTCCAGAATAGGACTGCACTATTTCCTGCCTCCTGGCCTTGCCCAGCCTCTTTCCTCTCCTTATGTACCATTCCCCTCCTTATTGAGGCTTTATGCAACCTTTGCAGTGCAGTTCTTACTTAATCTCCTCTGAGAAGCCTTCATGGGAACCACCAGCTCCTCCCTCCTGCCTGGGCATTCTCCCCCAGACCCCAGGAATTGGCTTTTTCCTCTTTACCTCCAGTGCATCTTTGATTTCTCCATCACCAAACTTTATTCATTGTTCTGTAAAGGCCCATTAATGTTTTTGTTGCTTTGTGAGGGTTGCACCCTACTCAACTCTACATCCCAATGCCAGTGTGGTCGGTAATTGAAAGCATTGAGTAGTAGATGGATGGATGGTTGGATGGATGGATGGTTGGATAGATGGATGGATGGGTGGATTGATGGATGTGTGGGTGGATGGATGGATGGATGAATGGTTGGATGGATGAATAATAACTGGGAAAAGGAAAACTGAGTCATGGATCATGTGGAACCACAGGGAAAAACCTGAACTAAAACTGGGGCCTTCTGCAATGAGAAGATCTGACCAGTTAGTTATTAGAAGAAGGAATGTGGCTACTTAGGACTTACATCTGTGTAGTGGAAATTATGAACAACTATGTATATAAACAGTCCTGTACATGATGCTCAAGGTAACTGCTGAACAAACTCATAGCTCCCCAGGGTACCCTGATTCTTCTCCATTTCCAAAGTCCTAAATTAACAAACCACTTTGGGACTGGATAAAACATGGTTCTCACATATTACACTTTAGTATGAAAAAGATTCACTGGTGTATAAATTTAAAATCAAGCTTCCTAGACCCCATCCTCAGAGATTCTGATAAAGTCAGCCTGGGACAGGCTCAATGATTTGTAAAGAGGTTAATAGTGCAAATCCTGTCTCTACCCAATCCACTCTGTGTGACCTTAGATTGTGTCTTAATTCTTCATCTCTGAAGTGGAGAAAATAATAGTTCCCCTTTATAGGTCTTTGGTGAGTGAAGATAGCAATAAGAAGAGTCTGACATCGGGAGGTGCTCACAAAAGGTCCCTGCAATCATTGCTGTCATTATCCATATCCATATCCATATCCATATCCATATCCATATCCATATCCATACCACCACCGTTACCACAATCATCTTCTTCATCAAGGATTCTAGATCAGTGGTTCTTAATCCTAGCTGCATAAATTTTCCTAGCTGGGAAATTTGAAAACAGATCCTAATAGACTTCTGGAGTGGATCTCAGGGAGCGGCATTATTTTAAAGCATCCCGAGTCTCCACTGCGTTGTCACAGTTAGGACCCAGCAGGCCCTAGACCGGCACTTCTCAAACTTGAACGTGCACGTGAATCACCAAGAGATCTTACAAAAATGCAGATCCTGACTCAGTAGGTTTCAGGCTAGCTGAGCATCTGCATTTCCACCGTGATGCTGGTGTTGCTGTGCACAGACCCCTCTGTGAGTGCAGCCCCTGAGCCCAAGCAGACGTGGTGGGCGCACGGCTTGTTCAGGGGTTCGATGTCAATACGGGGACCAATTGTGATGGATGCCATGTGGCTCCTGGTTACACCCGGGCCTGTCACGTGCCTAGTGCCACACTCTGTCTGGAAGCTCCCCCAGTTTGTCACTAACACTGCCAAACCCTGGGAGGAGACACAGGCAGGCTCGCTCTGACTTCTCTGATAAGATATGTCAAATGAACATTCATTATTGTCCCAGGAGCCCTTTCAGAAGGCATTTAAGGAAATGCCACACACTTAGCACTCTTCAGATTTCAGAGCTCAGGGTCATCGTTTTACCCATAAAAGGGCCATTTGTGTGTGTGTCTAAACTGCTAAGCCAATTGCTCTGCTGAGTGGGAATAGTATTGTCGCCTCTGTTTTTGGCACTAATGACTTGTGTGTTTTCTAGACATCATTAAATACCAAAGTCCCTGGCCCTCGATTTGGTCCACGTATAGTGACTCCGAGGTCTCCAGTCACACTGGGCAGGGGAGGGAGTGGAAGGTTACAATCAGAGCCAGCTAACAGAGGATGTTAATTCTCCAAGACTGCGTTGGCATCTTGCAAACTCATTGTGATTTCCTCAAAGCAGCCCCATCCAAGGTTTAAGTTGTCGGTGAGGCCCTCGCTGCTGAGTATATGACTGGACTCACATCATCCTGAAATCACCCCAGAAATGAAGCCAAGAGCAGCTTCACTTATCTTGCGTGAACTTTTGGCTGCATGTTGATTAGGCAAAATTATGAGTCATTTAAATACCTGATTACAAAGACTCTTACTGTTTACGTGGCAAACCAATCCTTTGGATTTTCATTTCATATTTTATGATTCATAAGATCTAGAGTCAATACTAATTATATCTTTTAGAAGGCATGCATTATTTATCATCCTCATTGCCAGAATAATAAAGGCCAAGACAGACCTTTCCACGTAGCCCATAAGGTAGATATTATTAGCCTCAGGTTACTTAGAATGAACTTGAGGCACAGGGAAGGTAAGCACCTTGCCCAGCGTCCCCCATCTAATAAATACAGAGCTGGTATGTGAGCCGAGCACCCTATCCTGGCAACGCTCTCAACCGCGGCACCAGACCCCTCTCATAGGAATGTTGCTGTTCGGCGTTTACGAGAGTGCTCGGTACCTGCCAGGCACCGAGCCCAGGGCTCCACATGGATTGTCTCCTTTCACCCTCGAGATACCTGTATGGGTTAGGCACTATTAATTTCATTTTCCAATGGAGGAATCTGACCTTGGAGAAATGATGCAACTGGGTTTGAGCCAAGGGCTCATGTCCCCTCTCCTCAGTCCCCTGCCGCTCCTTCTCCAACCTGGAGTGAAGGCTTTCCGAGTCTGTCCATGTGACAGTTCCCTCAGTGCCCACTCCTGTCCACTCTGCCAAAGTCCCTTTGCCATGTAAGGTAACATGGATCAGCACGTGGATCAGCATGTGATTCCAGGATCAGCCCGTGGATCAGCATGTCAACGTCTTTGGAGCCCATCATTCTGTCTACCACTACCACCTTCCATGTCAACCCTCTCTCATGTCAACCCCATGCGATCCTTCAGCTGGTCTCCTGCTTGAATCTTCTCTCTCTCCTGCCTCCTCCAAGGCAGCGGGACTGATCTGTTAGTTTTTTTTTTTAATGTTTATTTATTTATTTAGAAAGAGAGAGAGAGTGCAAACGGGAGAGGCAAAGAGAGAGAGACAATTCCAAGCAGGATCTGAGCTGTTAACACAGAGCCCAATGTGGGGCTTGATCTCACGAACTCATGACATCATGACCTGAGCCAAAATGAAGAGTCAGATGCTTAACCAACTGAGCCACCCAGGCATCCCCAGAGTGATCTTTTAAAAGATTAATATGTTCCTTCACACCTTGTCCATACCTTCCCGAGGCCGTGCTCTGACCAGGCCACTCTCTGGCCTCCTTTCCCACAACTATCACTTCACTCCCTTTGCCCCTGCCACACCGGTCTCCTTGCTGCCTCTCCAAGATGCTGAGCACAGCCGTGTCACATCACAGAGGCTTTCCGTTGCCTGCTCCCTCTGCCTGGGACACTGTTCCCTTGATATTTGATGGTTGATATTTACATGGTTCTGTCACTCACTCCATTCAGGTTTCTCTGATAGAGTGTCACTTATTCATCCCCACACCACTCTCTCCTCTTAGCGTGGTTAGTTTTCCTCAGAACATTTCTGAAGTTATATTGTAGATTTCCCTGCTTTTCATGTCTCTCTCCCTTCCCTGGAATGTAAGTCTTGTTCTCTGCTGATCCCCAGGACCTGGGACAACGCTTGGTGAGAAGTGTGTGCCCAATACTTGTACCAGGAAGGATGGAAAGGAGGGAGGGAGGGAGGAAGGAAGGCAGGCAGGCAGATCAACAGGCATACAGACATAGACAGACAGACAAAGGGATGGGAAAAAAGAAAGAAAGGCATGGTGGAAGAAACTGACTTAGTTGATTCCCCTTTTTATGGTTGTATCTGAGGTCTTATCCCTTCAGAAGAATGGTGATCCAAGTACCTCAAAATGAAAGAAATCACTTTTACTCTTTTAATTGCATATTATTTATAATGCAGTTAACCACCGCCCCCCCCCCCACTGTGATAGCCCCCCACTGGGGTACAAGCTTCCACCCACAAGCCTGTTACTTGATATTATTACATCTGCCACCTAGAAGCTGTGTGGAAGCTCTCTGTGTCTCAGTGTCCTTGTCTGTAAAATGGGTATAATAATGCAGCCCGTATAGGGCTATTAGGAGGATTACATAATTAATGCTTGCAAATCACTTAGAAGGGATCCAGGGACAGAATAAGCATCATGTACATGTTTATAAATTTAATAAACCGAAATTTTACCCTTAAATTCAAGCTATTCTCTCTAACACTCCATTCAAACCTTTATTTAATTTAGAAAGACATTTGGAAACGTTCAGCTTTTTACTTAAATCAGTCTGTTTCTGCTTTCTTACAAATCAGGAAAGCCCTAGTTTATATTTCTGTTAAAGTAAAATGGCAAAGTGTATCTTTGCCCGTTTTTTTTTTTTTTTTTTTTCTGACAATGGTCATATTCTTACCAAATGTCTCTTCTACGGACTAGGGCTGTTAACGATGTTTTCTAAAATAATGGGATTATCAAGTTTAGGATTTCACTTGCTCAGGCTGTTTTACTTTAATCCTTAAGACTGCCCTGAAGTCATCCTAAAAGACACTGTCATTTGCCCAGCTTTCCAGGGTGCTGGGGTTTGAAATCTGACACTTTGCTGCTTGCCTCACCACCTTGGAAAGGCTGCTTCCCCCTTATTAAGGAAAAGGCTGCTCCATTTGTTTTGGCTCCAACCAACCTAACAGTGTCTTTAATTCAGCGACGGGCTGTTTTCCTTGGAAGTTGGAGAGTCCAGTGGTTTTGGGTCAAGCTCGAATTCTTGCTGGTAGTTCCAAACTGGAAGTCAAATGACTTCCCTCAGCAGTGGTGGAGGCAAGAAAGTGGGGCCAGCCTTGGAAAGTAGATTTTGAGTATTGTAGGCTATTCATAATGGTGCCTGATGAAGTACAGTCTAATGCTGTTCGAGGCTGATATGGACAAATCATTTCATTATTCTGATCAAATGCATGGTCCTGATACCTGTATTTGTTTTGATAGAAAGCAGTTTCAAGCTAATCCTAGGAGTCAAGAATAGATTGAAAGATTACCTACTGTATACAGATGCAGGACAGATCTTTTCAGGGGAGATCATGCTAGAAGGACTAAAGGCTGGATAGACATTGGCCAGAGGAAGTTTCAGGTTGGGAGAGAGAGAAAGAGAGAGATAGAGAGAGAGAGAGATAGCTCATGCCCAGGGAGGGGGTTCATTGGCCCAGTGCCTTTTCTCTGCCAAGAGCTGTGATTTGGAACAAAGGAAGGCAGCTCTCAGAGCCAATAGCAAGCAGCTTGGGCAGCTGTTGTCTAGGTCAGGGGCATGATGAGGCTACGCATGAGTTCTCCAGACTTCCCTCACTCTTGCATTAATAACCAAGGTGAGCTCCCTGGATCTTGGAGATAAATCTTTTCTCTTGTCTCTCTCAATTGTTCTGATATTCTAGGTTCCAGAGCAGAGAATTTTTTTTTTTTTTAAACCAGAGGTCCATGGATCATCTCAGGGTATCCATGGAAGAATTCAAAAGGTTCCTGAAAGCTCAGAAATTGCCCACAAAATGTTGTATGCATATGCATTTCCCTGGGAAACATCCTCTACTTCCTACCAGATTCTCAAAAGGATTCTGTGATTTGCCCTCCCGAAAAGCTTGGGATCACTGTTCAAGATGGTAACATATATCACTTTAGAACACTTTGCACTTTTGTCTCTTTCAATCTCTCATGATATGTGCAGACTTTGGCAAAGCCAAAGTGTTATGAAAAAGTTTGCACAGCATCAAAAGACCTTGGATAGCAAACTCTAGTGGTAAGGGTAGTCGAGAGCCTTCACGAGCAGCTCTAGTCTGAAGGGCCATATGGGCAGACGTAGTGTCTTAGTCAGCTGTGAGCTGCTATAACAAATGACCATAAGGTGCTTAAACAACAAACAACGTTTCCTTACAGTTCTCGAGGCTGAAGTCCAAGATTAGGGTGCAGATAGACTGCGTTCCTAGTGAGGAACCTCTTCCTGGTTTGCAGATGGCTGTCTTCTTGCTGTGTCCTCATATGGTGGAGAAGGAGAGGAAAGCAAACTCTCTAATGCCTCCTGTTCTAAGGGCACTAATCCCATCACAAGGGCTCCACTCTCATGACCCAATTACTTCTCAAAAGCCCTGTCTCCATCACATTGGAGATTAGGGTATTGATATATGTATTTTGGGGGACACAAGCGTGCAGTCCATAGTACCTGGGGCTGGCCCAAACAAGCAACTCAGGAGCCTTCACTCGAACACAGGCACATCCAGGCAAAACATATCCAGACTGATACAGGTATCAATGAATAAATAGGATTATGCTCATAATAATAAAACTATTCACTGACCACCTACAATATGTCGGGAGCTTTGGATACCTTACCTCATTTGATGGTCACAATAATCTCATGAAATGGATACTATTATCTTTCCCATTCTACAGATAAAATAACTTAAGCTCAAAGAAGTCAAATAAATTTCTCAAGGTCATTATGTAGTAGAACTGGTATTTAAGGCCAGGGTTGTCCAACCCATGCTTCCTCCCAACTTAAGTAGCTTTGTGACATGCCAACAACCATCATGGCAGCCTGGGGGATGCTGATTAATTTAAGGTCTCCTTCAGGGCTCTGATTTTATGATTTTTAAAGTTAACTGAAAGAATCACAAATCAAACAATCAATTTGTAAGTCACACACTATGTTAGGAATTAGGAGGGATAACCAATTTTCTTCCCAAAGGGACTGCCAGGCATACCCTGAGGGGCTGGGATTTCTGGAACTCTGTGGAGTTAACAAGAGGAGACTTGGAAAGTTAGAAAAGCGAGGGGGAGGCTACATTCCAGACATAGCATATGGTATGAGAAAGCACCAAATTTGGAGTGGGACAAACAGATGAAGAAGGTGTCAAGTTCTCTGGGGAGGAGTAGAGAGTAGGAGAGGCTATACACAGGGTAAAGCTTTGACAAGATGCTGGGGTGACTTAGCTGAGCCTCAAATAAAGGAGAACTATCCCAGAAGCCGAGGGGCCTCCCCTCCCCCATCCTAACAAAGGGAAATTTCCACAAGACAAGGGGGGACCGAGTCCCAGATGGAAGCTGACTGCCTGTTCTGTAGGGAAGTCTTCACTTCTAGCAGAGAACTCTCCAGTCGTAGGAAAACCTATCTGAGTGGCAAGGACTTGTCCATTTGCAAACCATGGCCCACTGAGGGCTTGACTCGGAGACGAGTGCACAGTAAGGAGTTAGAGGAGGAGAGTGGTAATTGAGTGGGAAGAAGAGAAATCACAAAGGACTGAGAGAGGGCGGTGGCTGAGTCCCAGCACAGGCAAAACCATCTTGTATCCGTTATGGGTGCATAACACTTAATGCAACTCAGATTATGAATGCAACAACCTCCTTCTCCCCCACCCCCTATCCTAAGAATGTTGCCCCAGGAGGGAACGCGTCTGGAATGGCACCACCACGGAAGGCAAGCTCAACTTTGCGTCAGAAGCAGCCCTGCCAGCCTCCCCGCTACTTTTCCCATGGGGACAGACACTGCATTCCTTGGGGGAGGCCTGGAGAGCTGCTGAGTGTCCACTACCTGAAGGGCTGGGCCAGTCGTGGGAGCTCATGAGAGTCGGGAACCGCTTTCTCCTACACACAAGATCTAACGTCTTGTTGGGAGCTCACATGCTTCTCAGAAATGGAGGGCACATCTGCTCTAATGAAAACATGTCCCTTTGTGAAGTCGCATGGACTCCATCCTCGGAGCCTCCAGAGGGGCGATCTTCCCTGTGCTGGAGCTCCCCCAGTGCTCCTGGCTCCCAGTCAAGCATCCGCCTCTGTGTCGGCTCTTTTTCCACCTCCACCTCCCCAAGTATGCCTTCCCCTCTAGTGGGTTAAATTTAGCTCTGAATGAATGCAGAAAGGAGAACACATTCATGTAAACACAGATCAAGTAGCTTTCAAATATAGGCTCGACACATACAATTGGCACAAAAGATCCAAGCTTTTCTGTTTCCTTCTCTCCTCTTTCTCTCTGCTTTTCCTGTCTTATCATCAGACCCCTACACACTTTTCTGCATTTAGTGAAGCTAGTTAAATATATAGCTTGGAATGTGGGGCTGTTTGTCTTTGGACCAGAGAAAGGAGAATCACTTGAGTGATTGAGGAACATCAGGAGTCAATGAGAGTCCTAGGTGGTGGTGATCATTTTCATTTATTGATTTGATGGTCTTAGAAGCCCATCAGAAACTTGGAAGCCTCTTTTGTCTCATGTATTAACAGGGTTTTTTCTCCCATGGACCAAGCCTGTGGCTGCTACAGTGTTGCACAGATCTGCAAATATTTCCCCGCTGACCAGTCATTATGTCCCTAAGTCCCTAACTTTGAGGTCACCCCTTTCCCTGTAGTCCTTCACACTCACAGAGCATTTATAGTTCTCAGAATACTTTCTCATTCATGAGTTCCTTTCATCTTTATAAGAACCTTGTGAGGTAGTTAGCTGTCCCTCTTCCCAGTTTACAAACAGAAAGCCTCAGTGCAGAGAAGTTAAGTGACTTGTTTGAGGTCACACAGTGAGTGGCAGAATTAGGATTAGGACCTAAGATCGACACTTTTTCTTATGCTCTTTCCACTCTACCTTGAGCTGCTTTGGGGAAAGGCACTTTGTCTAGGGGGCCCCATCTGGGAGAGTTGGATTTCGTAAACATTTGCTAGCGTATGGAGGGTGAGTAATCATGTGAGATTGAGACCCCAGACCTTCCACAGGGCATCATGCGGGCTTAGCATCTAAACGTGGTAGGGGCTGAAGCTAAGCTTTCCCAATTTGATTACTCATTCTCCAACCAGGAGAGCACACAGGACTGAACTGATAGGCCATTGTTGCTTCCCAGCCAGCACCACAGGACGCCTCTCTCCTGTCAGTAGTGCTGACTTCCAGAATGTGTACAGCATTATCGAGTCATGGCTAACAATGAAAGTGTCGACGGCCACACTGCAACAAGGGATTCCAAGCTGACAGGGCACATCGTGATCATTGTACTAAGGCAAACTAGACTGGCCCATAAGCTCTCTGAGAAGCCAATGACCCAATTGTGTCTGCTGGCATTACATAACCAGACTGGCCTTCCCAAAGACTTTTTCCCTCTGTAGCTAATTTGTACCCAAACCTAGAATCAACTCCACCGAAGAGCACCTTTAATACCTATGTATGTAGCTCTCTTCCCAAACATCCCCAAATCAAGCTTGTTTTCCATCTTTTCCTAGGACTTCATCCATCTCTTCTTAAGCATTTCCTTCTCATTCCTTCTTATTTATAATTATTAAATTGATTCAGTCCAAAAGATATGACTGTAAGTGTCTATGAATCGTTAAAAAAAAGAGCCTGGTAATGACGTTTCTAGACAATAAATGACAGAGCAGAATCCCCCTCTATGAGAAAATACAAGTACCGACTAATGTGAGGAATTTTAAGAATAATAATAATTCACCCCCTTTCTTAAAAAAAATGCCTACATAAAAGGATGGATAAAACCAAGTCACTCACTTGGTCCCGTCTATGACATTATTAATGAAGCAACATCGGGTTGAGTAATTAGGACCTACTGGTTCTGGAGCAGCTGCTGTGGTCACTCTTTTCAGTATTTTATGCTGATGCCCTGATTTCTCACAACACCCCTATGAGGTTAAAGTTATCATCCCACATTAAAGAGAAGGAAAGGGCACCTAAAAGAATTCAAAGGGTGTAGTCGATGAATCTCTGGGCCGGGATTCACACTTGTCCATAGAGTTCATGCCTTTTTTCTGCATAACACCCACCTACTACTTCCTAATCCCACTTTTCAAAACTGTTATCAGTAACAGGATTATTATGAGCCAACATGTGAGTATCAAGCAAGACAAATGTAGAATGATCCTTAACTACCCTGCTCTAATTCCCATATACCTTCCTTATACCACTTCATTTCCTCTCGTGAAATGATGCTGACCCACAGCATCAGTCAGCTGACATGTCCAGAGTGAACCAAGAGAAAAGGAAGCCATCAAACTAAAATACTAACGTTCACTTCTAGATAGATTTCCAACTGCTCATTTTGAATCTACCATGTACAGAGCCTAGTCAATATACATCTTAAGTGACATCCAGCCTAATCTTGGTTGGTTCTGTTTTCTAACTTCTCTTTCTTGCCCCATGGAAACTCTCTAGATGAATCTATCATTCAAATCACATAGAGAAACACAGCACATACTTGAAATCCCATCAACTTTCCTAAATTGTTCACAACCAAAGGAGCCAAAAGCCTCCAACCACCGTTCCCCTCCTTTTGATTCTGTGCAGAGCTACTACATATGTTTTGAATGACTACATATTCTACAAGACCCTAAAAGGCAAAAGAGAGCTCATACGAATACAAACACTGTGGAGGACCCGGGCATTCCTTTTAAAATTACTTTTGTCAAGAGAAAGCTTCAGGTTACTCTGAAATTTCACGCTCCTAGCTTCCACTTAACAAGACTTTAACTTTTACTCACTCAACGGGTCTTGGCAAGTCATTTCCCTCTCAGTTTACAGGGCTCCTGTTTTCCCCCCAGGGGAGTAGGCTATGTTCATCTGTGGTTCCCAAAGGACTCATCCTCTAAAATAGACTGAAACTTTTATTAATAAAACATCTATTTTGCAAATCTAGCATTCCGTATTCTCTCCATGTAATGCTTTGGAATGCAGCATCTATCAGAAAAACCGTTAAACAATACGGGTAGTGCTTACACAACACAATTTAATATCCCAGCATGAACTAGTGATTCGTTACACACATTCTGCACCATTGTAATAGATCTTTCCAGATTGTAAATGTGTGGAAGACAACAAGTCACCAATATTAGCACTGGACTATGAATTCTTTGTGATATCAAGCCATAGCCTAATGTTTAGTACAGAATAGCTACACAATAAAAGTTTATGAAAGAAGTGGCATAATTTGGGTTAGGAATGTCTGTGTTTGTAATGGATTCAATGATTTTTCAAATTCTAAAATGTAGAGATTTGAAGACAGCCGTGCTGTGAGAGGAGAAGATGTTTTCCCTCTGCTCTGTGGCCAAGCATCAGCCATTCATTTCACAAGCCTTCCTGTTTCACTTAGGATTCTTAGTGACAAGCAATAGAAACTGATTCCAGTTGATAGGAGCACAGAAGGCAGGAACTGAAAGTGTATTCACAGAATAGCCGAGAAGGCTAGAGAAGGGGGCTTGGACAATGGGCAGGACCAAAGGTGAGCTACCAGCCTGAAAGAATTCTGGGATGCTGTGTCTTCAAGATCCTTGGCAGATGCTCATGCCTGACTGAGCCCAGATTGCATGCCATATTGTCACTTCTGTGGGATCTGGGGAAGCAAGTGTCTGGTATTTCCCAGGTTCTATGATGAGAGGTGGCTCTCAACTCTCACTATGGCTTGTAATATGAGAATTCCCCAAAGAGGAAAGGGGTTTGCAAATTGGGCATCCAAACAACATCAGTCAGCTACACCTCCACCTGGACAAAACCCCAGGGTTCAGCATTCTGAATCTCATCTCTCCTTTGACTTTTTGCCATACCGGCCTTGACAATCTTCAACGCTGAGTGAACACACAACCAGTGTGTGTCATGGGTTTTAGGTAGTTAGAAACCACTGAGGAGGTATACACAATTGGTCATGAATCTTTTGTCTATTTCTAGTAAACTCAGTATAGTGGTTCTAAACCCATCCCTAACCCCTACCTCACCCCATAGGAATTTATTTCTGTATATGTTCAGGGAAATGTGCTCCAGGAAATTTTGATGCAAACTTCTGGTTCGGAACCATGTCTTAATATTTCCCATTTTCCACAGCTTCTTTACAAATCATTTCTGTTCTCTTGAAGTCCCCCACCCCACCTGCACCCCAACGATCCTTCCATTAGGTGGGAAAATGAGGCCACGTGTCACACACTCACTCAACTTTTCTCTCCTTCATCTTAAAGTTTCTTCTTGTTTCTACCCATTCCATCCTCCTGCCCTGCTTAATTACTCCTTCCTTCCAAGGCTACCAGTGCTCATGGTCTAATCTGAGACTTAATACTTATTTTCCCTTCTGATTGTGTCTTTGGCCTCACTTTCCTGATGCCATAATTCCCTTCATTCCAGAAACATTTCAAGTCTTACCTGACCTAATGACCCTTTAACTTGACCCTGCTTCACATAGACCACCTTCCTGTTCCTCCAATCACCTTCATCTTTCATATCCAAAGATCTGAAAGGAGTGGTTCATACTCATAGATGCTTTCCCTTTACTTTTCATTCATTCTCAACTCCCTATAATCACTTCCGGGCTGACTTTCCACACACACACGTTACTGTCCCAATGTCACCTATGGCTTCCTGACTGCCCAGGCCAATAGCCTCTTCTTAGTCTGCATCCTTCTTGACCTCTCAGAAGCATCTGACCCTTTTGAAAATCCCTTTTCTCCTGTTGTGGCTTTTGATACAAACACCCCTCCTGATTTTTCCTTCTGCTTCTCAGATGATATTTCTCAGACTCCTTTACTGGGCTTTCTTTCCTCCTCCTTCCCCTCCTCCTCCTCCTCCTCCTCCTCCTCCTCCTCCTTCTGCTTCTGAGAGAGAGAGAGAGAGAGAGAGAAGGAGAGAGCATGAGCAGGAGAGAGGGGTGGGAGGTAGGGAGGGAGGGAGAGAGAGAGAGAGAGAGGGAGAATCTTAAGCAGGGTCGACACTTGGCATGGAGCCTGACATAGGCCTCCATCCCATGACCCTGGGATCATCACCTGAGCCAAAATCAAGAGTCGGATGCTCAACCACCCAGGTGCCACTCTTCTCTTCTTGTTCTGTTTTCTCACTCTGGCCATTCTCATTTCTTTAGCTATAACCTCAAAATAGTTGACACCCAAATTTATATCCCCAATCCTGATTCTTTTCACCTGTGATTCAGAGTTTTCCAACTGGTCATTTCCAACGGGTGACCAGGCTCTTCTCCCATCCCATCTCCCTTCTTTACTCCTTTAAAAAAAATTTTTTTGTGGTAAAATATACATGACATGAAATTTACCATTTAAACAAATTTTAAATGTACAGTCCAGTTCTTATTCATTACTTGCTTATTATAGGGGTCTGCTTCCCCCCACCCCCCCCCCCCCCACCCCGCCAACCGTATCACTTGCTGAACCTGTGCTGAGTGCTAAAGAGCATGGGCTCTGGAGAGTCTGATCTGAGTTTAAATCTCAGCTTTATGGCTCTGGCTGAGTCTCTCAACCTCATGGGCCTCACTTTTCTCATCTTGTTACTCTCCACTATTGTTGGGTACACAGTCACTCTGCTGAAGCAATAACAGCTTGGTTTATTTGTGAGCAAACACCCTGGAAAGAACTTGTCCTGTGGGAGCTGGTGCTGGAAGTGAGGAGAAAATGAAGTATTTGAAGAAAGGGATAGATCTCAGCCAGAAAGTAGGAGTTCTGGATATATATTGGAGTGAGAATGTGGAATCTGGCATTGGCTTCGATTTATGACACAGACACAGCTCCACCCACACCCGTTATGAAAAGGAAGAGAAAACAATCAATCAGTAAAACTGTTTTGGGGACTAACTTCAGTCTTCGGGCAGAGGAGTAATTGCTCATCAAGTGACAGGTAAAACCTCTGTGAAAGTTGAAAAGGCAATTTAGTTGAATTGCAAGAATTTGCCCAGGAAAGAGGTGATTTGGGGAAATTTGATGTGCATACCTTTTAGAATGCCTTTCAAGTCCTGTGTTTATAGAATCATCAAGGGTCTATAGAGGTCACATTGCCTTTTTTTTTTTTTTTCTTCAGTGTTTATGATTTCATTTTATACAGGAAAGCTTACTTACGAATGTTCGGAATTTTAGCAGGTCCCTCCTGAATATTAAGAAGTATTTCTTTTGTTTTTAGCATTTATTTCCTTTTGGACTGGGTCTGATCCATCTTTCACATTCAGCCCAGGGCCTGTCGCAAAAGATGCACTTTAGTACTATTTAAAGAATAGGTGAAGCATTTCAGTGACCAGATCCCACTTCCCACGGCATACGGAAGAAAAGACTCAACATTGCAGCCCAGAATGTCACAGGATAATGATCAGGACAGATTGCCCTTTACAAAGCACCTTTATATAGTTTATCTCATTAATCACTGAGGACACCCCATTTTTCAGATGAGGAAACTGAGGTTCAGAGCGGTTAAGTGAGCTGCCCACGGTTTCACAGCTAAGCTGTGAAGCCCCGCCTGGTGGAGCTCCGAAGGCTACAAACTCTCTGCTGTCTTCCTAAGTCGCATTTGGCCTCACAGAGGGGTGGCCTGTTTTGAGCTATACCCTGCCCTCCGTCCACTTGACGTGCGAGGACCTCGCCATCTAAGGCATGTGGGCGAGGCAGCCCTTCCCTACTGGAAACGTCCTCACGTGAAGCCCAAGTATCTGGCATGCGCTAGAAGGCGGCCAGAATACTCGGTGGCCACAGCCCGCACGTCACAGTTCGCGCTCCGGGCCCCGCTTTCTGCCTCAGGCCCCTCTGTTGGCTGGCACTGGCGCCACCTCGCCCTGCCCGGACTCAGCGCGCGTCCACCCCGGAGCCGGCCGTGCGCCCTAGCCTCTCGCCGTGCGCCCTCGCCCCAGGTGCCCACCCGCAAGCGCGCTCCCCGTCCGCGCCTTGGGGACCCCACCTCCCCCGCCGCGACAGCCCGCCGTCTCCTGCCTGCCTAGAGCCAAGGGGGGCGGCGGCCGCAGGTCCCCCACACCCCAGGGGCGGAGCGAGGCGCCGAGACGTCAGGGCGGAGGACCAGCGCGGGGCGGGCGCGCCCTCCCGGCGGCTGCCCGTGGCCCACGTCCCCGACTGGCGCGGCCGCCGGCGGCCGGGAGCTGTGCAGTTAGCGGCGGCGCTGGGGCGCAGCCAGGCGGGCGGGGGCCGGAGGCTGAGCCGGCGAGCCAGCCGCGCGCACAGCTCTGCCCGCCACCCCAAGAGCGGATCCCCGGCCGCCCCTCGGCTCTCCCCGGGCTTCTAGCGCAGCCCCTCGGGGTGCCCATCCATTTCCTCAGGTCACTACAGCGTGTGTTTTGTTTTTCTTTCTCCCCTCCCTGTGTGCCCTTCTCCAGGATGGCAGAGGCGGAATTGCACAAGGAAAGGCTGCAAGCCATAGCAGTAAGTCCACTTTCATTTTATTTTCTTGCTCTATTGTCTGGGATGGAAGGGGGACCCCGAGTGTTTTGGGGCCATCGACGTTCCAGCACAGTAGCCGCAGGGCATGTGTTTGGGGGATAAAAGTCTGTCAAGGCTCAGCTACATTGCCGTTTCTTTTATTACGTCTGTAGACAGAAACCCCCAGGGCGCGCTTTGGGCTGGGAATTTGAATGTGGAAGATTGGCTTAGAAATAAAATGCTTGCTACTGGGCTTTGGGAAAAGACCGAACAGACGCATGGGGGTGGGCTTGGGGGGAAGGGGCGATTCCTGGAATATTATCACCCAGTGATCCGTACTACTCTGACTGCATACCCTGGAGAACCAAGAGAACGGCGACCTGAACGGTGGCTGCCACCCTTCTTGTGGAAGCTGTTCGGTCTCCTAAGTGGGAAACCAGCAGTCAGCTCCACTGCCAGCCACGCGGTAGAAACCTCCTCCTGAAACCGGGGCGTTAATTTCCCCTGTGCTGTTTGATATTGACAAGGACGCTGGCACAAGCCTCCATCCTGGCGGGATCTGGGGACTTCTGCTGACGACTGGGTCCTGGGCATAAAGTTCCAAGAGAGCATCCTTCTTAAGGGGGTGGATAATCTGAAACCTGTTTTTAGCATACAAAGGCACAACCAGTTTTGGCAAAGTTTACATGCAGTTTCAGAAAAGTGTACCCTCGTGCATCTTGAGTACAAAAGAGAACTTTCTGGGACTGTGTAGATTTGAGCAATCTTGCCACAGTGTTGCCAATGATCCACAGATGTGGTATTTTCACTGGAGCCACCACAGCTGGATTATATATTTCCTTTGCAGATGAGGGAATGATTACTGCTGCTATATGAAATAATAACAATTAAAAGAGAAGGTCTGTTAACATACTGGCATAAAAGAGTCTCCAGACGTTCTTCTACCTAAGTACCTTTTTTTTTTTTTTTTTTTTTTTGGTCCAGGAGTTCTCTGGAAACACATATAAATTTGTTGGAGAAACGATGTGTAATGTTTTGGAAGCAAAGTATATTAAAGTGTTTTCGAAATCCTTTGGACAGGTTCTTCATAGGGAAAATGCATACAGGCCCTTCTCTTTAAAAGAAGCATTTGATATGATTTCCGTAGCACTGAGAACCTCTTTATCAACGATTTCAAATCTGAAATGTCTTGGAGATTTTACCACTGAAGCGAGAGGGACATTTGTTGGCAATGTTGAAATGCTATGGTTTTTTTGCCTGTTGGGCAATCTTTGAACATGGTCTTCAGAACTCAGGAAAGTTGTTTTTTTTTTTTTTTTTTCTTTCCCTTTCCCTCTGTGCATGTGTATCTTGATGGTTAATGAAGTTGTTTATGGTTTCTAAACCTAGTGGCAAGGCAGTGTGGCCATCGTGTCACGAACTTGGTAAGAATGGAGATATTCAGTTATTGGTGCCAAGTAGCTGGTGGGTGTTTTATATAAACTGAATAATAGGCTGCTTTAACTGCCCATGAAGTGACTGCTCCAGAGAACGTTCAGTTGCTCCCATAGGCTGTGGGAAGGTTTCCAACAGTTGTCACATTTTCTGCTTTTGCGTGACCAGCTTTACTGGATGCCTGAGCAACAGCTGAGCTCTATGAGAGGTCTTGCTCTCTGAACAGGGAGCCAGTAGCAGCTTACACTGGGGTCACCCCTTTCCAAATGGGGTTGGGTGATCCCATCAGGGGCCAAGTGGATTTTCAAGAAAGATCCAACCAGTAGTTTGGAATTCTCTTGACTATATGATTAGTATACACACAAATACTTGTGCATATTCAGTTGTGGAATTGAGTTTGTCCTGTACTTAGGAGGATGTTGATGATTCTCATGAACATATCAGCCTCAATTAATGTATGCGTTGTTATTGGTTCAGACACTCTCAGTGAAATGACTGTGTGTGTGTGTGTGTGTGTGTGTGTGTGTGTGTGTGTGTGTGTACGAGAGAGAGAGAGAGAGAGAGAGAGAGAGAGAGAGAGAGAGAAAAGGGAGGGGTCAGTGGGTCTTGAGACCATATCAATAAATCATTCTATGCTACACTTTGGCCTAGTGCACACTCTCCAAATTCGGCAAACCGTGCCTCTCTCTGTCACCTTCCTAGAGTTCTCAGGGAACCTTCGGGAGCTCACAAGCCTGCCTCCGGAGCCTAGCGCTCCTGAAGTATGTCTGGAGATGTGAAAGAGGAAGAGAATAAGTCCCTCTCTCTTCACCAACTTGGGCTACTCTCCAAGAGGCAGAGCAGACAGATGAGGATTCTAGTCTGTAGGGTCTTGGGCTGTTGTTAGCCTGGACCACTGTTCCTTTATCTGTTAAATGAGCTCATGAGTTCTACTCATGGGCTGGTTGTAAGGTTTAGATATGATGCAGTTGAAGTACCAGACATGTGGTTGTCATTAGATGATGTCGAGGCAGAGTCCCCACTTCCTATCTGCAGTGCTACCCTGTTCTGTGAGGGTTAGAGACAATACCTCTGAAGCAGGAAGAGTCTGAGCAGCCTTTAAAACTTTGCCCTTTAATTCTGAATAAAGGCCAGGGCTGTGTCCAGCGTCAGTTCCTCTAGCTGCTTCAGACACAGGCCCAGAGCTGCCACTCGAGGATTCATCCATCCATTGATTAGCAGGTGCCCACAGAGCGCCTCCTCTGGGAAGGTACTATCAATACCAAAAAGTCAGTGTCCCCAAGTCTCAGCCATCAGATGGAAGATATTACTTTTTACACACTTACATCCTGAAAGAACGTCCTGTGACCCATTTGTCGCATGGTAGTCTGGGATTTTGTTTTTTTAACCCACTAGAGAATAAAGTACTCAGAGACTATGGTACTGTAATTGATTTTTTCCAGTTGAATCCAGAGCCTAATCAACGAGAAAAATGAATCTCATCCTACTTCCTGACAGAAGAAGAACAAGTCCATCTTTGACAACTGTCTCTACTCCCAGGCACTCCTTCCATCTGTAGGGACACTCCCAAAGCTATAATAGTAGGAGATAGCAAACTGCCTCTGTAGCAGAATTAATGTGAATAATAATTCTAGGGAATTACAGTACAATTGCCATTTATTGAACATTATTCAACAAGGTACTGTGTGATCTGCTTTTTTGTTGTTGTTGTTAAACCTTAAGTTGTTAATAGTCTGGGGGCGCCTGGGTGGCCCAGTCGGTTAAGCGTCCAACTTTGGCTCAGGTCATGATCTCACGGTTGGTGGGTTCGAGCCCCCACATCACTCGGTGTTGACAGCTCAGAGCCTGGAGCCTGCTTCAGATTCTGTGTCTCCCTCTCTCTCTGCCCCTCCCTGCTCGGTCTCTGTCTCTCTCTGTCTCTCAAAAATGAATAAACGTTAAAAAAGATGAAAAAAATCTAATGGAGAAACACACATAAACAGTTACTATGTAGTGCCAAGAGCACTTACGCAAATGAGCACTCCTGTGGAGCAGGTGACCTAACCTCAAGGAGCTGTGGAACATTCTCCAGACGGGAGACCTTGGAGCAAGTCCTGAAGACTGGGCAAGATAAAATATAATCGCCTCCTGGTTAGCAGAAGATATTTATTTATTTATTTGTTTATTGTTTGTTTATTATGTATTTGGAACCGTTAATAAGAGAAAGGGAAAGCCAAAGGCATGTAGGAGTTAAGTCAGTAGCTGAAGGCGCAAACTCGGCAATAAGACTAAAGTGCATTTTAACACACCTTATGTCATTTAATGCGAGTAAACTGATGAGGTAGGAACTACTGTATTTACCCAGATTTTATAAGTAAAGAGCCCAACATTAACAGATAGTGTCAAAGCCAGGATTTGAACCCACACTTCAGGGCACTGGAGCCCCTGTAATGCTGCCTGGATGACTGCCCTAAATTGCTACCCCTAAGACGGTGGCCCATCTTCTGCTTTTCCTACGAGCACACTGTGCAGGTGGTTCCAACAACCTCAGGGTGAGCCAGCGAGGGAGAAGCAGACTGATCCAGTAGCACTGGGAAAGGCCCAGGCAAACCAGGAGGCCCACATCCTTTTGAGCGTCTTCCAAGCTGGGTTTCAGTGCATGGAGAGATCTGATGTGAGTTCTGACGGAATGAGTAACGCTCCCTTGGGGAAGAAGCTACTGTGTCTCAATGGAAATCAACTTTGAGAGAGGATGTTATGTCTGTGCATCCGGGAGGAAGACGGCCTTCCCTGGACCTGTGGGAAGATAACTAAATGTTTCAGAGGTCGTCTTGGGCCAAAGCCCCCGGAGCCATATGGACAAGGCCTGGGGCCTGTACCAGGGACCAACACGAGCATGTCCCCTTGTGCTAAAAATATGAAAGTCCCATCCAACCTACACAGGCTTTTTAGAGAATTTTGTCATTTAATAAGAACCCACTCTGTGGAATAATAAAAATGGTCTTTTGCATTTGTACACCAGTATGTGATGTATAAAAACCGGCACACGTTACCTCAATTCTGAGCTGTGTGGGGCAGGTCTTGTTACCTCCACTTTACAAGCGACTCTACAGAGGTATCCAAGCCCACACAGTGAGATGTGGAAGAGACGTGTTGAGGCCAGTCCCTCCTGAATCCTGATCCCTTGTGTTAGTGGCACATCTCGCTTGGAGGGGTGCCCTGATGGGGTCGGGGGAAGCTGCCACAAGGATCCTTTGAGCTAGAGTCCCACAGTCAGGAGGAGAGGGATGAACTTGAGGACATGTGGGCCTGGATGTGCCTCTATGGAATCTGCCCTTTTGGGGATCTCACTTTGGGCTCCTCTGCCTCTTGAGACTTTCATGCAGAGAGCACAGTTAGTGGGCGTGTGGCTCCCACCTGCTCCCATTCTCTGTCCCGAGAAGTCCTGGATGTCGGTGGGTGGCTTAGCCTGGCTGTGCCCTGCACTTGCAGAGAAACACTTTTGGCATTTCCTTGGGTTCGTGTCTCCATGCCTCTTCCTGCCGTGGAACGATAAGGGTTAGAGTGTGGAACTAGGGGCAGAGGGGGCCAATCAGCCTGCTTTTGATCCAGGCCACTTAGGTTGGTCTGCATAGCCTGGGAAGAAGTCCTTCCTGCAGTTTACATGTGATCCCCGCCCAGTCCAGCTTCCCAAGCCAGGGACCCCTCAGAGGGTTTAGACACTCAAACCCCAAACCCTATAGTAAAACAATGGGTTCTTGTGGGGACCATCCCTGTATATGTCCCTTGTGAATCTGTGTCACTGGCAGGTGACTGCAAAGGAATGAAGAAACAAAGATCCTGACCACTCGTTTGTTTCTTCCTCCATCTCAGAAACAAGGGTGATACCGTGCTTCTGAAATTTCAAGTTCAGGCCTAAACGATGGTTTGCTCCGGATACTGGTGCTGAGGAAGTGTTCACCCCAGCTGAATCTGCGGGGCCACCCAGGAGATAGGTGCCACTTTGGGCTCGTTTAGGGTCATTGCCAGGTCTGAGGGTGCCAAGGCAAGGCTTACACAAACATGCGCCAGGGTCATACACCTCTCTGGCCACTTATTTGGACCTCTGAGTATTTCAGGCTTTAGCCTCTTGGGACAAAGAGCAGCTACTCTGGCAAGGGCCCCGAGAAATACAGCAGCCTTCGTTAAAAAGTCATCGTTAAAAAAGCCAAGCAGGTGGACTTGTGGAGTATGATTTGTCAATGTTTAGGGGAAACCAGGGCTCAGTATTGGTGCTTGTGCATTTCTTTGGGGCTGCCCAACACTTTTGGGACCCCTGCTGTTGGTCCTTTGAACTACCCTCATTTCATCACTGATCCCCTTTGGGAGTATTCAACTCGCTTGACAATAATCACTATTGGTGTGACATCGGTCATCATGTGGTGTGACATTGACTGAGACAGCATATTGGCACTGATGCATGGAGACACTGGACAGTGGCCTCCTGGACTAGCAGTGACTCGCATGGTCTGGTGAGTTATGAGCAGGGATTCTGGTATCCTAAAGCCTTGACTCAAGTCCTGGCTTTTCTGTTAACATCTCTATGTCCTCACCTCACCGTCTCTTGGTTTCCTCATCTGTAAGATGTGGATAATCATAATACCTACCTCATGGAATTGTCGTGAAGGTTATTTGAGAAATTTCATGGGAAATGCCCAGAGCAAGGATATAGAAAGCACCCAAAGTTCTCTGTTTGTATGTGAATCAACAAATCAGAACTCGTGGATCCTTAAACAGAAAATGGACACAAAGAGTGAAAGATGAATTCTACTAACTTCAACATTTTAGCCAAACTGGGAAATTTCAGATGACTATGGTAGCTACTGAGCATTTCCAGTGCGGGAGGATACTACTAATAATGAAAAGCGTTGTGTATAGTGGATAGGAGTTGCAAATTTCAAAGCTCCAAGGGCTAACAGGTAACGTAAAGGAGTGACACAGACTGAGTGGGCAATCGTGAGGACCTGGAAAGCAGACGCCTCTTCGCAGTTAGGACACGGTAAATTTATACCATGTGGGAACATGGAATTTATGTTGTCACATCAACCCATTTTCACCGGAAGCAGGAAATCTGCTTTTCGAAAATGTGAGATCTCCCTTTAAAAGAGAACTAGTTTCAACACTTTTAAAAAATTTGTGGACAAAACAAAATTCCTTTGAGTCCACAGGTCGACCTTGTGTGACCTCCAGCTGTAGGTAGAACTTTGAACTTAACAATGTGCTTTTCTTATGCATGGACTTATTTGGATTTCATAAGGATATTGTGGAAGTAATATTATCAGCATCCCCCTCAGTGTTTCTCACCAGGGCTTTGTGAGTTTGGTGTCCAAATGTTTGGATTGTTGGAAAAATAGTGCATATTTACCATCTCTTCTGATATTAAGTGAGCTCTTGTAATCATTGACATTATGGTAACCCAGAATATTCACATCTTGGTGAGTGGCTGCTCTTTCAAAATTAACAGAAAAATTGTAGACAATCAGTACCTTGATGTGGGAAATTCCTGTTAGAGAAGAATCTTTAAGAATACAATATTCGTGGGGCGCCTGGGTGGCGCAGTCGGTTAAGCGTCCGACTTCAGCCAGGTCACGATCTCGCGGTCCGTGAGTTCGAGCCCCGCGTCGGGCTCTGGGCTGATGGCTCAGAGCCTGGAGCCTGTTTCTGATTCTGTGTCTCCCTCTCTCTCTGCCCCTCCCCCGTTCATGCTCTGTCTCTCTCTGTCCCCAAAAAATAAATAAACGTTAAAAAAAAAAAAGAATACAATATTCGAATCTGACGCCCTCACATATATCACCCAGGGTGTTTAGGTGATTTCAATTTATTATCAGCCTCAAGTAATAGACAATATAGGGAGACCCAGCTGGACTTAGAACTTCGTAATAGCGGCAACTGGCATTGGACATAGACATTTTAACAGATATGGTGTAGAACAGTGATTCTCAAACTTTAATGCATTAGGATTATCCAAGAGCTCCTTAAAACACAGGTTGCTGGATCCTGCTCCCAGGGTGTTTGATTGAGCAGGTCTAGGGCAGGGCCTGCTAATTTGCCTTTCTAACAAGTCCCCAAGCGATGCTTTCTCAGCTGCAGCTGCTCTTCTGGGGAGTACAAGTGGAGAATCTCTGGTGAAGGGCTAGATTAATGGTAAAGGAAGATCGTGGCCTGGGTCTTGATCAGTGCCACATTCCCACTGGGACATGTCCGGGAGTTTGTGAGGTGTGGATATCTACAAGAGGCGAAATAGAATAAAAGACCAAATGGGAGCCTACAGAAAGCTCAGTTTGAAAGTGATGTAGTATCTTCGCACACCAAGTGGCTGATCAGGAGGAGGTCTTTGTTTGGGTAGTTGTTTTAATTGATTTAAAGAGAGTGAAGTTTCTATGGGTCACTTGAAGACACCTGTTTGAAGGGTATGCTTCGGATTAGCTGGTTAAAAGCATGGGCTACAAAATTCACGCAGAGGGCCACGCAGTCGGGCAGATACCTGGCCGTCCAGTGGGAGGCCTTTGAGAGGGGCACGGTACCTATTACGGCGCTGTGGGTGTACCCCTAATAGAGGTCCCCTAGCAGATCAGGTGATATGGTTGGGTAGCAGCCTCTCTGGCCCTCACACCCACTTCATCATGCAGCTGCTTCTCACGTGGGCAACTCTAATAGGCTGCCAAGATGAGCCGCAACTGAGACTCATTTAGTCGATGATGACTATTGTTTCTCCCAAGCCAGTCTGTGCGTACACAGGGCTGGCTTGTCACTGGCCTATCAAAGAGGAGTTTATTCTCACCAAGAGGTCCCACGAGCTTCCCTCACCCTTACTTGTAGCGTCCATTGTTCGGCCCAACCCTTCACGTGCAGAAGGATTCAGCCTCAGCCAGACTCTTGCCTGTCTCAAAACACAACGCACAGCGGCCACGCCGTCCAGGACGCAGCCCAGGAGAACATGGACAGATTGTGGCTGATGGCCGCCCAGCGCGGGATACTTTGCAGAGGAGAGTTCGCACATGAGCACTGTGGGTTTGGGAGAACATGCACAGCTGAGACCTATTTCTGACAGGAAATGCCAGCAGAAGCAGAGGATTTTGTGGGGTGGTGTGTGTTGGAGGTACATATGCCCTTGGTTAATTCTCATGTCAGTCTTTTCCATTAGTTTCATGTTGAACAAAATCTTCAAAAGGAGATTATTACATACGCGAGAGACAGACAGACAAAGACAACCCGTAGCCTGTTTACATAACACTTGAACGCATAGAAAAAATGCTTGGCGGTGATCTCTGACTCTAGTATCAGTGCTTCTATTGCGTCACACGAGCTTAGCCAGAAGATGGGGATAGGGCACCTGGTACCTTTCCCTTGCAAAAGATGGAAAGGAAAAGAAAAGCCACATGTGCCCCCAAGATAAAAGCCCTGGTTGTAGGTGAAAAAGACTGTGGGCCAGAGCTCAGAACACATCTTCCTTCCCCACCCACCCCTGCCCTGCAGCCTGTCTCATTACCCTGTGGGCTTCTAGGCTCATGACAGTCTGTGCACTACCAAATGTCCTTGGGGCGTTTGTAAAACCTGCCCTTACCGTTTTGCTGAATTATCCTGGTTTACTGACTATTCTACGTGGGTGGGATTCCGCCCCCTTCTTCGAAATCATAACCAGTCATCTGAGTATTCGCTTTATTTTTAAATTCAGAGCTGAAACTTAAAACTTTGAGGGTTAGAAAAAAAATGTTATTCTTAAGAGAAAAACATATGCTTGAAAATTTAACCCCTTTGGTGGTAAGCAGGGGGATCTTCTTTCTCTGAGTTTGAGCAAAAACGGCAACAACTTTGAGGCCGGTAACTACCACACAGGGCCTCAGGATCCCAGCGGCTCTGGTAGTATGTGTGTCCCATATGTGACATGATAGAGAGGCTGTGATCTGTGAGAGGTGCCTCTTGGCTGAGAAGTATAGAGCCCTCTGTGGGGCTCCTGGTTGGTCCAAACACTGAGTTTCTATGGTCTGACTTGTCAGCTTGGGTTGATAATACCTGCTGCCTCTAATGGGGTGGGGAGTGGTTCAAAAATTTCCTTGTTCCATGGGGACTCTGAGGCATGTAAGATTTGAAAAGTGAAAAGGAATAGAGCGGTTCCTCAAGAAATTCGGAATAGAACTACCACGTGGTCCAGCAATCCCACTTTTGGGTACGTGTCCAGAGGAAGTAAAATCGCTACCTCCAGGAGATATCTGTACCCTTACGTCCATTGCAGCATTATTCATTGTGGCCCATATATGGAAATGACCTAAGTGTCCATTGACAGGTGAATGGATAAAGTAAAGGTGGTTTATATAATAATGGCATTTTTGTTCAGCCTTTAAAAAGAAGGAAATCCTGCCATTTGTGATGACACGGATGGACCTTGAAGACATTATGCTAAGTGAAATAAGCCAGATGCAGAGAGGCAGGTACTGTATGATCTCATTTATATATGAAATAGAGAAAAAAGTCAAACTTATAGTAATGCAGAGTGGAATGGCTCTTACTAGGGACTGGGAGGTGGGAGCAAAGGGGGATATTGATCAAAGGATACAACTTTAAGTTAGAAGATGAGTAAGTTCAGAAGACCTAATGTATAGCATAGTGACTGCAGTTAATAATCATGTGTTACATACTTGAAGTGTGCAGAGTAGATCTCATGTGTTATCACACACACACACACACACACACACACACACACACAAATGGCAGCTATGTGAGACGATGGATGTATTAACTACCTTGATTGTGGTTATCGTTTCACAATGACTATATATATATATATATATATATATATATATATATCAAAACATCACGTTGTACACCGTAAATATATACAATTCTTATCAATCACACTTCAATAAAGCTGGAAAAAAACAATCCGTTAAAAAAAAGAATCTGAAAAGCTTGAAGTTAAATAGTGACCTTGAAAGGAAATACTGCTTATCCAGGCAAACAAAAACACACTGTGGGATGGTGACAAGCCTGTCCTCTGAGGTCCCCATTTCTCTTTACCAGGTGCTAAACAGGCAGCCTTGTGCATGAACAGTAAAGTCCGGGCATATGTGTTCAATATGTAGTGCTGTTCATCAAATAAAACTCGCAGTAGAAGCTGAAGGATATTTAACGGTGGGATAAGTCTGGTGGGGGTGGGTCAGAAGGCAGAGCCTGGAGGCTCGCTGTGGGATATACTGTCTAGTGCCACCAACTACTGGAAAGAAGACACTGGTAGCCTGATCACCCCCATCCTTATTCACGCCGGAGTGAGAATAATGGATGCCCCATCAGTATTGGATCTGATAGGGGAGAATGAAGAGAAAGTACTCACTCTGACACCACAGAGGAGGCAAAAGGGAAAGTAATTTCAATTGCTCAGTTACTCCCCCCTCCCCCACTGCCGCCATCATCTCTGTCTGGACATGTCAGCCGCTACTGCCTCTGGATGATTCCAGCTCTCCACCCGTCCTAAGCCTGGGTCCACAGAGGAAAGCTGGAAGCAGACTGGCTTAGCAGTGGACAGGCAGGCGTGGAACATCTTCTCTACAGGGAGCCAGGGCACCCTGGGGCTCTGAAAACAAGTAAAGTGTGGCAACTTCATCCTGTAGCTTTTTTAAGGGGGAGGGAAGAAGGGTCTCCCAACTCCAGAGGGCTTCCCATTGCCAGACACCCTGCCGAATGCCTGGCATTAAAAACCCAGATGTGTACGGGTGCCAGGTTGACACGGTGGCTGAGCTCTTGGGATTGTGGTCACCCAGAGAGGGCCGGCTTCTCAGGGGCAGGCAGCATTCAACTCTAGTTGATTGGTACTTTGTGAGGATACACGCCCAGGATCTTCTGCTTTTTCAAGAGGACCTGGAAATCCAGCTTTTGAAGGGAGTCTGTTGATGTTTAAATGTTCATAACGATTTAAACACTGTATGGGCCAAACCAAACATAAAGAGATTTTAGCACAGTGTGGGCTGGATTCATTTCCCATCCCACCTCCCTCCCTGCCAGCCCCCACCCTGGGCCACCAGTTTTCCACTTCTGCCTTTCACAGCATATTTTATTTAATTGCTAGGATTTTGAGGAGGTGACCGGGTGGTGTTACAGCTTGAAGCTAAGTGAGATGTAGATATGTTTAGGCATGTTGAGCAAATTGGTGGGTGGGCCTGTCAGAAACCCTCGGAGGGGCCCTGTGGGATGGGGACCCTGTAAGAAAGCCATGGTGTTGGGCTAGAGTCAGAACTGCTACGTCAATCAGTTCCTTATGCAGCTTGCTGGATGAACTCGTGAGTTTTCTGTAAGACATAACAACTGAAAGCCCACTTTAAAAAAAAAGAAAATTAACAGAGCAAATGTGACCTTTTTGATGTATACTTCTCTAAATTGTAACTCACCTGTAGATTTGTGTGACCACCAACACCCTCAGGATACAGACAGTTCTGTCGGCCTCCAGTCCTCTCTCAGGAACCACTGGTGTTGGGCGCCTGGTTGGCCTAGTTGCTTAGGTGTCCGGCTCAGGTCATGATCTCACGGTTCATGTAAGCAGTTCTCCTTGCACCCAACTTTTCCGGAACAAGAAATCCACCCAGTCTTTGGTGCGTGACTCTTTCATAACAAGTACCCCTCCCAGACCTATAACAAATTCTTATTTTCCCCCAATAATTACCTTCTTTTCCAGGCTGGCCCTCTCACTACCCCCTCCCAGGGTTATCACATTTAGCAACTAAAAATATAGGATGCCTGGTTATTGCACGGGACACACTTTCATACTCAACAATGATTTGTTTATTTGAAATTCAGATTTAACTGGGCACCCCGTATTTCATCTGACAAGCCCATCACCTTCACATACCTGTTGCCTTCACCACTGATTCAGAACCCGCTTTTTCTAGGGCTGTGTTTGACGCTTCCATTGTGAGTGTGAAGATACTCATTGGTTTTATTGACTGTTTTTGTAAGTTTATTAATTTGGGAGAGAGAGAGGGCAAGCAAGCATGGGGGAGAGGCGGAAAGAGAGGGAGAGAGAGAGGGTCCCAAGCAAGCTCTGCATTATCAGCGCTGAGCCCAATGTGGGGCCCGAACTCATGAACCACGAGATCATGACCTGAGCCAAAATCAAGAGTTGGACGCTTAACCAACTGAGCCACCCAGGCACCCCAATACCCATCGATTTTAAATAGTAATATATTTGTAGGGAGATAGGATGCATATTAGAAGGATAAGAGTGCCTCATCAATACATTAATCTGTTTTCAAGAAAGCCACTGGACATATCTTTTTTGGAGAATATGAAATGGCCTAATGTGTGTTGGAAGGAGTAAAACAGCTGAATTTCAGAAATTGCTACATTTCCCAGCCCCCGCATCTGCCCCCTTCCCTTCCGACCTTTGAATAATATAAATCTGCAATAAGACTAAACAGGGAGATGGCTCACACTGAGTGAGTTTAAAAATACCACTGGAATGCTAGCCTTCAGCAAGCCGTATATCTTATCCTGCATTGAGCAAGATAGGGCCTCATGGCATGTTGGCGAATGAGTCGCGCTGCGGCCACAACCAGATGATTCCCAGCCTGGATATTTCGGTCGAGAGGGCCGTGATGGTTGATTTTATTTGTCTTGTTTGTTTGTTTGTTTTTTCATTTATCCATTTTACTAGTGTGATTTCAGAATCACAGTGAGACAAGAAGGAAAATCAATTTGATATGGCAGCTTCGGAATTAAGAACAAATGAAAATTCTTATTTTCAGTTTAGGCCAAGGGTCAGCAAGCAATACCGCCCCCCACCCCCCCACCCCCCCTCCCCGCCACAGGTCAAATCTGGCCTGCAGTCTGTTTTCATAAGGCCTGTGAGCAGTATGTCGTTGTTACATTTATAAATGGTTGGGAAAACAATTTTTTCGAGGAACATTTCATGACATGTGACAATTACGTGAAGTTGAGATTTCAATGTCCACGCATGAAGTTTTATTCGAACAGGGCCATTCTCGTTCATTTATGTGTTGTCTAGGGCTGGCTTCATGTTGTAACAGCACAGCTGAATAGTTCTGACAGAGACCATGTGGCCTGCAAAGCCTGAAGTATTTATTCTCTGACCCCTTATAGAAAAATTTTGCTGTCTCCTGCTCCAGGTGGCATGTCCTCTGTGGTTGTATCTGCCATTAGGGTTCCAGGTGTCTTTTACCTTAGAGAAGTAACTGGTGTCTTTTTGCTGGCAGTCCAGAACAATAAAGCATCTCAGTCACGCTTGTAATGTTGTCTGGGCTACCACGATGGAAGGCTTGTATTCGCTGAAGTGCTCACATGTGAGTTTTGCTCCTGTAGAATTTTCTTCTTATATCCTTGCCAGCTAAGCCAACTGCATGCTGCTTCCCTTTGGGAGCCAGAAAACCTGATGTCTTAGAGGTGATGGCTTGGCCCATCTAAAAATAAGTCATTACATGTAAAACCATTTTTGTCCCCTTAGTGACAGGGACTGAGAGGGTGGAGGGAAAACACTGGTGATTCTCCAGATCATTTTTCTTTCTCCCTAGAAATTGCCAGAACCCTCATTCTGCTCTCTCTGAGGATTTTTTTTTCTTTTTCTTTTTTTTTTTTTTTCAACGTTTATTTATTTTTGGGACAGAGAGAGACAGAGCATGAACGGGGGAGGGGCAGAGAGAGAGGGAGACACAGAATCGGAAACAAGCTCCAGGCTCTGAGCCATCAGCCCAGAGCCCGACGCGGGGCTTGAACTCACGGACCGCGAGATCGTGACCTGGCTGAAGTCGGAGGCTCAACCGACTGCGCCACCCAGGCGCCCCTCTGAGGATTTTTTTTTAATGTTCATTTATTTATTTGAGAGAGGGACAGCGAGAGAGCGCGCACAAGCATACAAGCGGGGGAGGGGCAGAGAGAAGGAGGCACAGAACCTGAAGCAGCTCCAGGCTCTGAGCTGTCAGCACAGATCCGGATGTGGGACTCCCCCAACCCATGAACTGCAAGACCTGAGCCGAAGTCAGATTCTTAACAGACTGCGCCACCCAGGTGCTCCTCTCTCTCTGAGTATTTTAAAGAGAATGTATCAGAATGAGAGTCAGAGAACAGACGTACCACATTCCCTGGGTCCAAGCAGGAAGCCAGTGAGCAGTGGCTTCTGACCAGCTGCCCTGTCATTTGTTAGCACTTGATGGTGGGTTAGTTACCTCCTGGAACCCATAGGATCACTGCCTTCAATGTAAATGAAGTGACCATCTGTTGATGATGATAGCCTGTGGTAGCAGAATCCATGTGGGGCTCTCTGAAACATCAACGGTTTCCTTTCCGCTTCCTTCTCTTTCTTGTCCAGAAGGGCCGGCCATCCCATGAAAGCTGGTGGGTACGCCCCAGCCCTGCACTCTCCTGTGGCCCTGTGAAACCTGGCAGGGGTGCATTCCACACATGGGATGCTCCTTGATCACCTGGCTCTGGTGGCCAGGGTGGCTTCCTTTCCTAGTTCCCCAGAACTGTAACAATTGGAGAGACAGTTCTTAGCAACCCCAGGGCAGATAGTTCTTAACAGATAAGCAGATTGAAACACACCCCTAGTCTTTCGGTGGAAAAGGTCCATTTATTGGTGTGGAGCTTCAGCCTGAGGGGCAGACTTCAGGTTTGCCACATTTATAGAAGCTACAGAAGTACTCTCAGAGAAAGTAGGCTGGGGGATGCCATCTTTGTGCTCTCCCTTGGCCTCACTACAGCTTACTGGTACTTCTCAGAAAGGAGCTTATCCACTCATCTGAAGCCCTAATTTTTGCAATTGTCACCCAGAGGACACCTCCAGGTCACCTGGTCTGGAGGCCAGCAGGGTTTACAGTTGGGGTCCCATGAGGCTGTATATATTTGCATACTTTAAAAGCTGCTGCCTGGGGCGCCTGGGTGGCTCAGTTGGTTAAGCGTCCAACTGTCCAACTTCGGCGCAGGTCATGATCTCACGGTCCGTGAGTTCGAGCCCCGCGTTGACCTTGTGCTGACAGCTCAGAGCCTGGAGCCTGCTTCAGATTCTGTGTCTCCTTCTCTCTCTGGCCCTCCCCCATTCATGCTGTCTCTCTCTGTCTCAAAAATAAACATTAAAAAAAAAATTAAAAAAAAAAAGCTGCTGCCTAAGGATTTGGCTTCCAATCAGCCTGAAGCTAGGTGCTGATTGTGATCCCTCCCTTTGGAACACTGACAGTTCTTGACATACCATTAATGACTAGGACCTATCAAGAACAAGTCAGGCTTCTTAGACAATCACAATCCAACGATGTATTATTACAAGGATCGTACACCATCATTAAGTGGGATTTATTCTAGTGATACCAGGATGGTTCAACATTCATAAATCAATCAACTTGATACACCACATTAATAAAATGAAGGATAAAAATTATATGATCATGTCATTAGATGTTAAAAAATCATTTGACAAAATTCAACATCCATTTATGATAAAAAATTCTCAACAAAGTGGGTGTAAGAGAAAATGTACCTCAATGTAATAAAAGACCATATATGACAAGCCCACAGCTAACATCCTACTCAATGATGAAAAGCTGAAAGCGATTCCTCTAAGATCAGAAACAAGACAAGGATGCCCACTCTTGCCATTTTTATTCAACATAGTATTGGAAGTTTTACCCAGAGAAATTAGGCAGGAAAAAAAAAAATAAATAAAAGGCATCCAAATTGGAAAGGAAGAAGTAAAGCAGCCACTATTTGTGGATGACATGATTTTATATATAGAAAACCTAAAGACTTAAAAAAAAACTGTTAGAACTAATAAAAGAATTCAATAATGTGACAGGGTACAAAATCTATGTATAAAACTCTATTGGATTTCTACACACTAACAATGAACTATCAGAAAGAGAAATTTAGAAAACAATCCCATTTACAACTGCATCAAAAAGAATAAAATACCCATAAATAAATTTAATCAAGGAAGTACAAGACCTTTATAATGAAAACTATAATACATTGATCAAAGAATTTGAAGAAGTCATAAATAAATAGAAAGAAATTTCATGCAGAAGAGTTAGTACTGTTAAAATGTCCATATCACACAAAGCAATCTATAGATCCAGTGCAATCCCTATCAAAATCCCAATGGCAATTTTTTAAGGAAATAGAACAAATAATCCTAAAATTTGTATGGAACCACAAAAGACCCGGAATAGCCACAGCAATCTTGAGAAAAAATAAGGCCGGAGGCATCATACACCCTAATTTCAAACTATATTACGGGGCGCCTGGGTGGCGCAGTCGGTTAAGCGTCCGACTTCAGCCAGGTCACGATCTCGCGGTCCGTGAGTTCGAGCCCCGCATCAGGCTCTGGGCGGATGGCTCGGAGCCTGGAGCCTGTTTCCGATTCTGTGTCTCCCTCTCTCTCTGCCCCTCCCCCGTTCATGCTCTGTCTCTCTCTGTCCCAAAAATAAATAAAAATGTTGAAAAAAAATTAAAAAAAAAAAAAAAAAAAAAAAAAAAAAAAAAAAAAAAAAAAAAAACTATATTACAAAACTATTGTACATGTAGGAACATTGATGTAGAAACAGACATGTAGATCAATGGAGCACAATAGAGAGCCAAGAAATAAACCCATGCTTGTATGGTCAATTAATTTATGACAAAGGAGGCAAAAATGTACAATAGAGAAAGGACAGTCTCTTTAAGACATGGTGTTGGGAAGCTGGACAGCCACATTCGAAAGACTGAAAATAGTTCACTCTCTTACAACACCCACAAAAATTAACTCAAAATAAGGACTTGAATATAAGACCTGAAACCATGAAACTCCTTGAAGAAAACATAGGTGGTAAATTCTTTGATACTGGTCTTGGTGATGATTTTTTGTATCTGATTCCCGAAGCAAAGGGAACAAAAAGCAAAATAAACAAGTGGGACTACATTAAACTAAGAGGCTTACGTACAGTAAAGAAACTATCAACAATGTGTAAAGACAACCTACTGAATGGGAGAAAATATCCAAATCATGTATCCAATAAAAGGTTACTATTCAAAATATATAAAGAACTCATACAACTCGACAGCACAAAAACCCGCAAACAATCTGATTAAAAAATAGGCAGAGGATCTCAATAGACATTTTTCCAGAGAAAACCTACAGATGGTCAGGCACGTGAAAAGGTCATTAACGTTAACATCAACATCATGAATCATCAGGTTAATGCTAATTAAAACCACAATGATATATCACCTCATACCCATTAGAGTGGCTGTTATCAAAAAGCAAGAAATAACAAGGTTGGTGATGATGTGGAGAAAAGGGAACCCTCATACACTGTTGATGGGAATGCAAATTGGTGCAGCCACTGTGGAAAACAGTTTGGAGGTTCCTCAAAAAATTAAAGATAGAACCCCACCATATGACTCAGAAATTCTACTTTGGGGATTTATCTGAAGAAAACAAAGACACTAATTCAAAAAGATATATGCCCCTCCATGATCATTGCAACACTATTTACAACAGCCAAGATATGGAAACAACCTAAGTGTCCATTGATGGATGAATCAATAAAGATGTGTATATACACAATGGAATACTACTCAGCCATAAAAAGAATGATATCTTGCCTTTTGTGACAACATGGATGGGCCTTGAGAGTGTAATGCTAAGTGAAATAAGAGAAAGAGAAATACCATATAATCTCACTTGTATGTAAAATCTAAAATAAAATTTAAAAAGCCAAAACAATGAACAAACAGAACAAAACACAGAATGGTGGTTGGTGGGGGGAGGTGGTCAGGGAGTGGCTGGAAGGGGTGAGGGGGGTCAAGAGATACAAACTTCTAGTTATAAAACAAATAAGTCATGGGGATGTAATGTGCAGCATGGTAACTATAGTCAGTAATGTGATGCATATTTGAAAGTTGCCAAGAAAGTAGATCTTAAAAGTTCTCATCACAAGAAAAAAAATTTTTTGTAACTTTGTACAGTGATGGATGGTAACTAGATTTAGTGTGGTGATCATTTCACAGTGTATACAATTACCAAACCATTGCACTGTGCACCTGAAACAAATATGAAATTGTATGTCAGTTATATCTGAATTAAAGAGAAAGGGCCAGCTACAATTTTGAGGCTTGTCTGCCTGGAAATTTCCAAAGGGACTTTGTGCCTTAGTAAATATTTTCAAATTGCCCAAGGTTTTGTAAGATAACAGAGCCATAATTGTGAAATTAGGTTAAAAAACAACAACAAATAGTATAGTGCTTTGGCTGGCCACATGAACATGCTGGAGCCAGCAGCGGTGTGGGTGCTCATGGTTGTCCACTCTGTGGATGGATGGCTTTTGCCCTTGTGGTCATATAAACTCCTGACCCTGAAATTCTCTGTCTGGGCTACTTATGAGAAGCTGCTTGGAGAATAGAATGCCAATTGTATAGTGCAGGGTTTCTCAACTATGGCACTATTGACATTTTGGACCAGATAATTCCTTGCAGTATGGGGCTGTCCCATATGTTGTAAGACACGTAGTGGCATCCCTTGTCTCTATCCAATAGATGCCAGTAGCACCCCCCTGTGCCCTATCATGGCAATCAAAAATGTCTCCAGACTTTGCCAAGTGTTCCCTGGGAGACAAAATAAACTCTTCGAGAGCACTGATACAGTATAATGTAAGGGTTACCTGACCAAATACATTTCTTTTGTCATTAGAGATTCATTGCTTTAAGCCTTTGCTTTCTTTCGTCCTTAGGGATTCATTCTTTAAGCCTTGAAGCCTTTTTTATTTTCCAGAATCTCCCAAGAAAACACAAGTTTCTTGAAAAGGGTAAAGCCTCAAGCCTGGAATGGCAGGTGGTTTTCATCTCTTATGTCAACTCTGACCAATGGGTAGTAGCCATCCATAGTACTATCTTGGCAAGATTTCTGAGGCCGCATTGGAGTTTGGGGGAAAGGACACCATGATGGATGAGAGTTGTCTTTCACGTGTAAGAGGTGAGGGATACGTGTGTAAGGAGTTTTGTTACTTCACATCTGTGCAGAGATTCATTCATCAGGCCTTTGTCTGGGATTGTAGCTACTCCCGGAGCACCATTGACACATGGTCACTGTGGCTTCGTGTATTTGTCAGGGCAGGTGCCAGAAAGGTGTCTGAAGACATGTCTTGTCTACACCCTGCAGAGCTGTCATAGGCGCTAGTAGAGCTGCTGAAGTTGGTTTGATGGGAATAAGCCACAGGAAGCACAATGAGAGAGGCCAACAGGAGAACTTCCCATCCCTCTCGCCCACTTGGTTATAAGCTTCTGGAGGGCAAGAGCCGTGCCGTTTGCATCATGACCTACCTGCTGCCTTCTGTGGTACCTTTTGCATTCTGTCAAAACTTGCTTAGTGACACTAAGCAGGGTTCCTAACCTCTTCTGTATCTTGCACCCTTTGCAGTCTCGTGGACTCAGAATAATGCTTAAATGCACAAAAGAAAACACATAGGATTAACAAGGTAACCTCTTGTGCTGAAAGACAGAAAAATATTAGAACATTGCAGTAGGAAACAGATGTGCTACTTTATGATTGTATTAAATAAAATCCAGTGGCAGCTTGAATACATAGTCCAATCTCAAATCATTGACGAGCCATAAGTGATATTTTGAGTTATCCCAAACAGCTATAATGTGAGGGACAAAACTGTGATTTCTTTTTTTTTTAAGTTTATTTATTTATTTTTAGAGAGGGCAAGAGAGTGGGGGAGGAGCAGAGAGAGAGGGAGAGAGAGAATCCCAAGCAGACCCTGCACTGTCAGCACAGAGCCCCATGCAGGGTTCGAACTCAAGAACTGTGAGATCATGACCTGAGCCAAAATCAAGAGTCAGACATTTAACCCACTGAGCCACCCAGATGCCTCAACTGTGATTTCTACCTATGACAAAGTCATTAGTATGACACTCCTGAGGCCTGTGCTTGTGTTCATAACTAAAGATGATGCTAAATTTTAGCTAGAGGATAGTGAAAATAACCTTTCACTGGACGTCCCGGTTTCTGACTTATCCCTAGATTCCCTAAATTCTTTCCTAATTGGGCCCCTGCATTAAAGGCTGCCTCCATTCTCTTGCCTGGCACTTGTCCTGCCAACTTCCTGGGGGCTCTTGCCTTGCAAATTTCTTCCATTTCCATCTTCCACACTCCTTTCCACCTAAACTCTCCCAGCTGGGTTATTTTTTGCTTCCTGTCTAAGTTCTCCCTGAGCTTAGCAAGAGAAGAGAAGCTTTCAGCCCCAGCTCGGGGGTTCCCTGAGCTCAAGACGAGAGAGAAAAGTGGGCACATCATAGATGCCCAGTGAATGCTTGTTGAACTGAAGAGGTCGCTTTGCAACTTTGCCTGCTGCTGTTGGATGATTGGACTGTGTTTGAGATCCGTCTACTCTTGATGCCTCCCTTCTGTGTGGGGAGCAGCCAGTATTTCCAGTTAGAGCATGACCTTTCGGTCTGGTTTGCCCAGTTGCTGGAGATTGACGGAGTAAGATTGTGAAGTTTTCCTCTTCAGGAAGAGACAGGGCTGGGCACCCATTGTGACTTCAAAAGCCACAGTGAGCAGTGGGAAGGGTAGGACCTTGGACCAGCAATGAGCCCACCACCTGCGCCTGCATGAGCAGCTCTGAAGAAGCCACTCCCTTTCCCATCTCACACCTTGCTCTGGACCAGTGGGGCAAGGGGGTGTGCACTCAAACCAGGCAGCCTGGGGATTGATGATTGCTCCACGAGAATTTCATAAGAAAAACAAACAAAAACGGGCCATCTCTAATTTAGTTCCCTCTCATATCAAGGGCACAAAGTTCCAAAATGTGCACCTGTGGTTTTTGCCCAGTGAATACATCTACCCAATTTGGACTACTATGGCTTCCCTGGTTTTTTTTGCGCCTGGATTGTCATAAAGGATCTGTAGTGGTTTCTAGAGCTGTCTTAGGAGAGTGCCACAGACTGGGCAGAAATGTAGTGTCTCAGAGTTCTGGAGGCTGAAAGCCTGAGATGAAGGTGTCACCAGGATTGGTGTCTTCTGCAGGCTGAGAGGGAAGGGTCTTCTCTAGGCTTCTGTCCTTGACTTATAGATAGGCATCTCCTCTGTGTTTCTTCACATCGTCTTCCATGTGCATTTGGCTCTATGGCCAGATTTTCTCTTTTTAAAATTTTTTTTTTCAACGTTTATTTATTTTTGGGACTGAGAGAGACAGAGCATGAACGGGGGAGGGGCAGAGAGAGAGGGAGACACAGAATCAGAAACAGGCTCCAGGCTCTGAGCCATCAGCCCAGAGCCCGACGTGGGGCTCGAACTCACGGACCGCGAGATCGTGACCTGGCTGAAGTCGGACGCTTAACCAACT